>NC_072738.1:110748759-110925302 GCF_026930045.1 Uloborus diversus | reverse complement strand
TTTATTTTTGAAAGATTAAAGAGATTAATTAAAAAAAGATTTAAAGAGATAAATTGATGATTAATTTATCTTTAACGTATATATATATATATATATATATATATATAAATAAATATATATATATATATATATATATATATATAAATATATATATCTTATATATATAAAAATCTCGTGTCACGATGTTTGTTCGGGGTAAACTCTGGAACTACTGAACCGATTTTAACCAAATTTCATAACTAGCTGTAATTTGGTCCAACTTAAAAGATAGGATAGTTTTTATAATTTTTTATTGCAAATAAAATGTTAATTATGCATTAATAGTGGGTATTGATTGTTTAGTTTCATGAATCCCTAATAGATGGCGTTGTAAGTTTTTTTTATCGATGCAACCCTAACGTCGTTTGACGTCTAGGTTGCGCAGATACTATACATTGCGTTGTGTTCCGATTTCTAGAATATTCTATTCCACGTCGTATTTGTTTAAACCGTTCTATTTGACTTAGTTATGCTATGAATTGTGTTTTTTTTTCTGTGCAGTATCATTTGTTAGCAGAAATATAATCAATGTACATAAAAACGAGTAAGTATTTTTTGCTTTCATTTTACTTATTTATTGATGTATTACTATGTGTACACATTTGTTATGTTTTTACTTTCTAAAGCATTCTTTTCCACGTCATAAGTCTTTAAACTGTACTATTTTAATTTGTTATACTATGCATTGCGCTTTGATAATTTCCGTGGAACGTTTCAGGGTTTCACAGGTTTTCATTTGCTTCCAGGGAAAATCAAGTATGTTCGTCAAAAAGTTTACTGACGTTCGTGCTAAAAAAATTGCACGAATGGAGCAGACTGTCGGAAAGAATATTTTTAGCTGCCAGTTAAAAGATTAACTGAACGTATTTATTAAGTTTATCAGTTTCAGTGTGCTCATTGCCTGTCCAGATTGGCTAAGCTCCCAATGAGAGCGAAAACGTTTGTGTATCCGGTAGCTTTGTAGGAATTGCAAGCTACGCAATTGCCTCAACTTTGGCCGTGTTTGCAATAATGCTTTTGGAGCACTCTTGATAAATCCAGAAGTCTCTGTATCCCATAGTGTTGTAAGAAATGCAAGCAACAATAAACTCCCGATTAATCCATGGAATTGTGTGGCGCAAGTGGCGCGGATAATATGAACCGCGGATAAATCACTAAAAGGCTGAAATAAGGGAAAAGAAGTTGAAATGGTCCTTCCTCAAAACTTTAGCTGTATTGATTCTTCAAGTAGTGAAAATACTTGCGTACTGTAAAAATGTTTTGTATTTTTGTACAACAGAACTGAACATAAATAAAGAACAAGTGTATGTACAAAAGTGAGCTACCAGCAGGCGATAAATTACAACTTTTGTGTTGGTGATTTTTAGGAACTTGGTGGTTTCAGTTCCAAGGATAAAAAAATCTCCCATAGGGGTATTTTTTGCGGGCTTTCGAATGGCACTAAAATCGAACTGCTCGGGTATTTCCGGTAGAAAGTTCCGTTTAATGCAATTTTCAGGTCCTTAAAATTAAAATTCGAACAGTTGTTTTTTTTTTTTTTTGGCATTCAAACCAGCTCCTCCCCCCCCCCCCCTTAATGTTCCTTCTCGGGCAACCGTGTAATTCCTAGGCAAATTTAATGGAGATCCGATGTAAATTGTAGGTTTGTATAGGGAACATACATATATACACACATACACATATTCTCTCTGTTTTATTTATTTTTTAAATTTATTTTTTAAATCTAATAATTGTTATTAATCTAATTTATTCCCTTCAGTCTTAATCTTTATTTTACTTTTTTTCAATTTCAGTACAATGACGCGGAAAAAATCTAACCTTAACAATGCGCATAGCAGAGATGCACGCCGTATACGTACTCAGAGAGCTCAGGAGTCGGAAGAGCGAATTGCAGCAAGAAACGCAGTTCAACGATTCAGAACATCAGAAAATCGCACACAAGAATCCCAAGAACAGCGTGATGAACGTCTGCGACAAAATATTTCGAGAAGAAGAGCGGCGCGGGAACGGCATTTAGCCACATTCAGAGAATGCGACAGAGAGAGGCAGCAAACCAGTCGTAAATTAACGCGTGCATCATTCGTTCGCCTTGCGTTTGAATACGCACCAGATGTTGATTACTCTTCTCATCCTAAAATTACTATTGGTGCGATGGACAAAATATGCCAATATTGTCGAGCATTAAAATTCCGCAATGAAACAAGCGGTATGTGCTGTGCATCAGGAAAAGTTGTACTGTCCCCACTTCCTACCCCACCGGAACCTTTAAAATCACTTCTTGCTGGTTAATCGGACTGTTCGAAACTATTTTTACGTTAGACACGTAAATTCAATTCGTGCTTTCAAATGACGTCCTTTGGCGCAACTAAAATTTGCGAACTCGCATCTGATGGACGCAACTTTGAAACTACATTTAAGATTCAAGGCCAAGTGTATCACAAGATTGGGTCACTAATGCCGATGCCTGATGATGATCCAAAATTTCTCCAAATTTATTTTATGGGCAGTTATGAGGAACGTGTGACAACTCGATGCATGTATAATTTTATCGAACAAGCAGAAGAGAGAGCAATCGTGGAATCGTTGGAAATTTGTTTTGAAAATTGTAATCAACTGATTCAGTTGTTTAAAAGAGTGTCACCACAATTGAGAAGTGATAATTGTCAAATTGTCATCAATGCCGACAAAGTACCAACTGGAGAACATGCTGGCAGGTTCAACGCGCCAACTGTAGATGAAGTTGCCGTTATTATGGTTGGTGATCCAGCTAACAGCAGAGACTTAAAAATAACCCGTCGAGACAGAACTGTTAGTATAATTTCAGACCTACATCGTTCGTATGATGCACTACAATACCCTCTAATATTCTGGGAAGGGCAGGATGAATATCACATCAACATCAAACAGCGTAATCCAACCACTGGTACGTGTTATAATCGTTTTTTTAATTCCTTATTTTTAGTTTTTCTTTCCATTTAATTGCTTATTTTTTTTAGGTAATGAAATGAATAAAAAAGTTAACTCAATGAAGTATTATGCGCACAGATTGATGATTAGATTTAATCAAGATAATTATCTCCTCCGATATCGTCAGCTGTACCATCAATACGTTGTGGATATGTACGCTAAGATCGAAAGTGAACGTTTACGATTTATTAGATACAACCAGGCTAAATTACGATCGGAAGAATACATCCATTTACGAGATGCTATTATCGGAAACATTGAAGAAAACGTAAACAGTAATGATATCGGAACTGTATTTATTTTACCTTCGAGCTACATAGGCAGCCCACGGAATATGCAGGAATACATACAAGATGCGATGACTTACGTACGGCATTACGGTAGACCTGATTTGTTTGTTACATTTACATGTAATCCAAAGTGGGAAGAAATACAAATTTTGTTACTACCAGGTCAAGAATCAATACATCGGCATGATATCGTCGCACGTGTCTTCAAACAAAAATTAAAATCTTTGATTGATTGAATTGTAAAACATTCAGTTTTCGGTAACGTGTGCTGCTGGCTATATTCTATTGAATGGCAAAAGCGAGGTTTACCTCATACTCACATCTTAGTTTGGCTTGAAGATAAAATCCGTCCAGAAGAAATTGATCAAATAATTTCCGCCGAAATTCCGAATCCATTAGCTGACCCAGAGTTGTTTGAGATTGTCACCAATCACATGATCCACGGACCGTGTGGTGCTTTTAACATGACATCACCATGCATGGAAGATGGAAAATGTAAGAAACGTTTCCCAAAACAATTTACAAATGATACTATAACGGATATTGATGGTTATCCATTGTACCGCCGTAGAAACGCTGAGAATGGTGGCCACACATATTCAATGCGGATGTCACTTTTTGCAAATCACGTTGAACTTGATAACCGGTGGGTAGTTCCATACTCACCACTACTTTCAAAAACGTATAAGGCTCATATCAATGTTGAATATTGCAATTCCGTTCGTTCAATTAAGTACATTTGCAAATACGTTAATAAAGGTAGTGATTTGGCCGTATTTGAAGTGCGAAATATAAACAAGAATGATGAACTAACACGTTACCAAATGGGTAGATATATCAGTAGCAACGAAGCTATCTGGCATATATTTAGTTTTCCAATTCACGAAAGAGACCCTTCTGTCCAGCATCTTGCAGTACATCTCGAAAACGGTCAGCGAGTATATTTTACTGAGGAAAATATTCTCCAAAGAGCACTTGAGCCACCAAAAACAACACTAACTGAATTTTTTACATTGTGTCAAAAATCCGATATGTTCGGTCAATTCGCAAAAACAGTATTATATACCGATATTCCACGCTATTTTACATGGAATAAAATCGGGAAAAAATGGGAACCACGTAAACAAGGAACAAAACATTCATCAATCCCTGGCATATTCAAAGCCAAGACATTGGGGCGACTTTACACTGTGCATCCAAAACAACGCGAATGCTTTTTTTGCGTTTGTTGTTGGTGAATATTCCCGGACCAACATCTTTCGAATTTTTGCGCACAGTTAATGGTCAAGTGTTCAATACATATCAAGATGCATGTCGCGAGTTGCAATTACTGGAGGCAGACAATCATTGGGATTTGACCCTTGCTGATGCGGCGTTGACATCAACGCCAAATAATATTCGCCAACTGTTTGCAATAATTTTGACGACATGTTATCCAACACAACCATTGGCTCTGTGGGAAAAATATAAAAATTATATGACTGAAGACATACTGCATCGAGTTAAACAAATAAAACAATGTCCAAATCTAGAATTTACACCATATATGTATAATGAAGCATTAGTATTGATCGAAGATTTATGCATTTTAATTTCACATTTGCCACTTAGTCATTATGGTATGCCATCACCTGATCGCCTGGCTACCGACTTAGTTAATACTGATTTGCAACGAGAAAAGCAATACAATGCCGTTGACTTAGCTACAATTATTGCGAATAATGAACCATTACTGACAGTTGAACAAAAAAATATTTATAATCAGGTTATGCTGACCGTTGATACTGAACAAGGCGGATTTTTTTTCTTAGACGCACCAGGTGGAACCGGCAAGACATTTTTGATATCATTAATCCTTGCAAAGACACGATCACAACAGAAAATCGCATTGACAATTGCATCATCAGGCATTGCTGCCACTTTGTTAGATGGTGGGCGAACAGCACATTCTGCTTTGAAGTTGCCATTAGATATTCATAATAAACCGAACGCAATGTGTAACATTAAAAAGAAACGCGGAATGGCTGCAGTGTTGCAGAATTGTGCAATTGTAATTTGGGATGAGTGCACTATGGCTCATAAACATTCACTCGAAGCATTTAATAGGAGCATGCAAGATTTGAAAGGCAACAATAAACTTTTCGGTGGTACTGTCTTGCTTCTGTCTGGGGACTTCCGGCAGACGTTACCAGTCATTCCTCACTCTACTTTTGCCGACGAAATCAATGCATGTTTAAAGCAATCGTTTTTATGGCGAAATGTTAAAATACTGCGTTTAACCATAAACATGCGAGTGCAAAATCAAAACGATCCATCCGCACACGTATTTTCTAAACAACTGTTGGATATTGGAAACGGGGAAATCGAACTGTACCAAAATACACATTACATAAAATTACCAGATGATTTCTGCACTGCCGTTGAAACGAAAAGTAAACTCATTGAGAGTGTCTTTCCGGACATATTAAATAATTATTTAAATCATAATTGGCTCTGCAATCGTGCTATTTTGGCTACCAGAAATGTTGATGTAGACGAAATAAACTTTCAGATACAACAGTTGCTGCCGGGTAATCTGATGTCTTTCCACTCAATCGATACAGTTGTTGATGAAAACGAAGCAGTTAACTTTCCAACCGAATTTTTAAATTCCCTGGATATTCCAGGGATGCCACCGCACAATCTACGTTTGAAAATTGGTTCAGCAATTATACTTCTCCGAAATTTAAACCCTCCTAAATTATGCAACGGCACACGTTTAGTTATCAAAAGAATAACGGGAAATGTTCTTGAAGCTACAATTTTAACAGGAAAGTTTAAAGGTGAAACTGTTCTACTGCCACGCATTCCATTAATAGCTACAGAATCTCCAATACCATTTCGAAGGCTTCAGTTTCCAGTTCGTTTAGCTTTCGCTATAACCATAAATAAATCACAAGGCCAAACAATGTCAGTTTGCGGACTGGACTTGGAAAACACATGTTTCGCTCATGGGCAACTATACGTCGCCTGCTCACGCGTGGGAATACCATCGAATTTATTCGTTTTTGCAAAAAACAGATTAACGAAAAATATTGTGCACAAATTAGTTCTTATATAACTTTTAATTTTAACAATGTAGAAAACAATAGTTCGAAATCAATTGCATCTCCCTCATTTCTCAAACACTAATTTTTATATGCTATCAGTTCATTTTGTATATTTTTAAAATAAGCTATTGAAAGTTATTGATTACAAACTATAGTTAAGCTGATATGAATAAAATATGCATTCAAAAAGTGTGTACTGGTTAGTGCTTAAATTCAACATTTCGATACTTAACTTATCACTTTCAAGTTATTGTTCACGTTTGACTGAAATAAGTACTTGCTAAATTTACAAAGCAAAAGGAGTAAGTACGGCTTTTTTTTTTTTATAGAAAATTCAGAAAAGTACTGAGTAAATTTAAAAGGTACCTACTTCGTTCAAACACGCCCAGTATCAATCTCATATATTTGAGAATCAGGCAAACTATTCTAAGGTTTTTACTAAAAATATTAATTTGATTGTGTTAAAATAAGGAATAAAAGATTATTTCAATCCAACTAATGCGCCACAGCAACGCGTGGCTGGGTCAGCTAGTATATATATATATATATGTGTGTGTATATATATATATATATATATATATATATATATATATATATATATATATATATATATATATATATATATATATATGTGTGTGTGTATATATATGCACACAAAAAAAACATACATGAAGTCATGCGCGCGAACAAGAAATATCCTGTAAAATAGAATATTTTCTATGAAAAAAAAAAGAAAAAAAAATAGCACTAAATCACGCTATTTGAAAAATTTATAAATTCATATTGATGTGTTAATGATTTTTCTACAACGAATTGTATTAACAAGTCTTAAAAATTTATAATAATAGCAATTTTTTATATTACTATGTGACTAGATGTAATGCTTTCATTAAATCAAAAAAAAAAAAAAAAAAACAGAAAAAGCTGGAAAACATTCATATTTCTAGGGGTTACCGTCAGAAGTAGTCGCATCTTAAATCATCAAAATAAGCTCAAAAATGAAGTTTTGAAAAGCCAAAAAATAGCTTGTATAGAAGATTAATAAGGTAGAATAGAGACAAGAAAGTTTTGTCTTTGAAAGAGAATAAGATGAAGAATGAACTTGATACATAATTCAAAAGTACGATTCATTTTTCGTGCGACTCAATTTCAACGAACTAAGTACCAATTAACCTTTCTAGATGATTATAAGTTTTAACGAAATTTTACGTAAGTTGAAAAAAAGCCATTGTAATGAATTGATGTTTCAATAGCTATAGTTATCTTTAAATAACTCTCTCAGAAAGTCGTTTTTTAGAAGAGAATGAATCTCATTTTTAACGGATCGGCAGAAAAGTAATAAGGTATTAATTAAACTTTGTAAAGCAACTTTCTAATAAAAGTACAAATTATTATAACTAAAAATTCTATTATGCTTTCACATCCCAACGCGATGACGGAGTTCTGCTTCCATACGATCAGTATGAGTATCTATAAATTTGTAAACAGTAAGCATGCTTTTAGCTTTCAATTATTTGCAATCCTTAATCCTTAACTGTTAGAGGTGTGGTGTCTCATATCCCAGAAGAATTGTATTTTTGAACTCTACTTTAATGTTTAAATATATAGATTTATATATTTATGTATAGCACTTCCGATATGTTTTTTGTTTCGTTTATACAAACATTATTGACAATTATCCTTCTTCAATTGGCAAAAATGTGCTGCTCTTAACATTAAATTGTCAAAGATTTGGTGTCCTACACCACCAAAGACTAGGTTTTTTTGAACTGATTTTTTTTTTTTTAATGTTAAATAATGATGCAGTGGGAGAAAGCTAAGGTATGTAAGTGTTAAAACTTAAAATTTCGAAACAGCTAGTGCAAATATTAGGATAACCAATTTTCTATTATGGGGCAACAAGTGGTAATTGTGAGAAGCTAAGGGTCGTAAGTGCTAAAACAAAAATTTCAAGATAACTTGTGCAAATGTTAGGTGAACCCTCTGTCTTGGGGCAAAATATGGTACTAGTAGCTCTAATATGCAGGATGACTTAGAAAAACTTTTCAGTGAAAGCCTACCTAAGACATTATCTTTAAACATGTTTTACTCCAAACTTTAAAGTGTCCACGTGCATCCACGTGCATCTATTGTAGCTCTAAAAGGTGCTGATATACAGCATAATTAAGAAAAAAATTCAATTATGGGACACCGAAGATCTGAACTGGGAACATGTTTTACTCGACACTTTAAAGAGTCCACTTACATCCTTTTGCTTCTCCCTGCCTCATATATGGATTTATATGTATATGAATGTCATTTACGATACTGCTTATGCTTATGTCACGTAAATAAATAATGCAAATATCATCCGAAGTTTTCCTACTTCAGCTAAAAAATTTTGTGGAGTGCAAAAGAAATATAATGTTGAGGTTTAACTTATAATCCGAAAAAAAATCACATTTCCAGTTACAAGTTAAACAAACACAATAGTTCGTTTTGCTTAAATTGTTAGTAAGAAGTTCAGTACAATTTTTGGTCGAAATTCCAGTCCTACAATTTTTTTAAAGAGAGGCACATGTGCAATGATCATGAGAAGCATTCCTTCCTCAAGTTAAAATTCTATTTTGTGCAGCTTATTACAAACAAATAAACCAATACTTTAATCTTTTTCTCTATGATATAGTTTTGGTTCCATATAGAATGGTTCTCTCCGACAAATGTCAAATACTGGTAAAAGAATTCAGAGGTTTTGACCCATATCCCTCTTTTTATGTCTCTTTTTAAACTATATCCATAGTAATATCGCTATTTTTTGGAACCCCTTTCCATCGTAAGCTTGTGCCACTCATTTTTCTTAGTTGCAAAGCAAAAAGAAATGCTTGATTAATAGCAGAGTATTGTTCTTCACTTGGTATATAGTTACTGCTTTCATTCCTATATTTATAAAAGGAGCTTCAATGATTCAAACTGATACTCACCAGTGATACTAGAAAACAGTTCTTCAAAATATCAAATAAATACTTTGAATCTCTTTTATTTTTATTTCCGATCTACTAGATTTTTAAGCATTTTGCTTGCTTTTACGTCAATATTTGCAATTAAAATTATTTCAAATAGCATTTCATGCCTTAAAAAAATAAAAAATAAGTATAAAATAAAATAAAAAAAAACATTTTATCAGAAATATTTAATAAAAAGAAACATATAAAACGGTTTTTGCGTACAAGGACTGAAGCACCAAACGAGTTTTTCTTTTCTTGTTTCATAGACAAACATAATTTTTTTTTGAAGAATTCAGTTTACTTTCAGTTATTAAAGGCGGCTCTGTATTACGAAGTTTCAGAAGGCTTACTTACAATAAAAGTGTTTCATAACATTGAAAGTAGAATTGGTCATTCCCTTCGCTTACGTTTGGAATGCACCAAAAAACAAAAATATATATGTTTTTTTCTTGGTAATTAATCAAATCATGAATAATGAATTATGAATACTAACTAATGACTTCATGAATTTTTATCTAACACCAAATGTGTTTAATGGACTACATAAGATTAGAACATTGTTCCATGTTCCTAAACATATCTTAGTTATTAAGAAACAAGCAAAATTTTTACCTTGGAACGTGTCCTAAGGTACAATATGTTTGGCTGTCCCAAGGTTCAATCCCTATGTGGTTTGAGAAAAATCAAAATGGTGGTCAATCTAGATGCAATATCCTTATTTTCTCATAATCAAAATATTTAAAGTAATTTTCTTTTATAACAAAATACAATTCAGTTGATTAGCTTTGCAAATACAAATACAGAAAATAATATAAAAATGAAGAAAATATTTACTTTGGAGTCTTAACTTTTTCCTTGTCTCACAAAATCGTCAATTTTACATTTGAAGTAGATTTTTCTATGGAACCATTTAGAGGAAAAAGAGTTATATAGTTTTGAAATAGTGTTATATAGATATTGTATTTCATATTTTTATTTAATCTTTTTCAACCAATTTTGTAGTTTAATGTAACCTTTAAATTAATAATATTTCTAGTGCCAAAAAAATAGTAATCTTAGATACTACTATAAATTCAAATAAACAAATTATTTTCTATCTCAGAACATTTAAAACTCTCCCCAGTTTTTTTTTTTTTTTTTTTTTTTTTTTTTAATTCTTTGATTTTTAGAAATCGACATTTGGTGTAACTTGATAGAAAAAAATGTCACGTTTTAATAAGTATAAAAGTAACACATTCGTAAGTAAACATTCGAATTTATAACACATTGATAAATAAGAGAAAGTATTTTAAAAACACAATCTGTATTTAAAATGCAGTCTTCAAAATGAAGTCATTTTTGGAATAGCTTGAATTTGTTTCCTAACATAATTTGCATGTTAATGCAATTTAGATTCACTTGTAGATAAGATTTTTTTTCTGTTTTTTATGCATGTCGTATATTAACGTATACTGATGAAAGCCTTTCATAATAGAACTTCCAGCACAATCTTCTAGCATATTTCGCATGACACGCTGTGATTGCTTTAGACGATAAGAGGGTGATTTTAGATAAGGTATTGATCTCGCATTTTCTTTCGCAAGGAGTGGAATGTCTTAAAAGCAAGAAAAATAACATCGTCACTTTTTGAAAATATATTTTATACCGAAAACTAAGTTGTTTTAAAAGTGAAAAATTCTTATCTTGCGGTTAGGAATGGAAATTACTTTCAAGGAAAAATTACAATTTTTAAAATAGCACATTTTTATTGCTAAAACCTGTAGCAATTACACATTAAAACGTTTTATGGAATAAAGATGCAATTTTTCAAAAAGCATTCAATGCGGCACATGATCTTTCGTTAACCTCAGTTTTTATCATTTAAGTCCTTGTTTTATGAAAAAAGAAACCTTACTACAATTTTTAGAAATAGTAATTGATGAAAGAATTGTCAAATCGTGAATAATCGTAATGAAATCGTACAAATAGGGTACACCGGTGCACGTTTACGCAGTGCCCTTCTTTCAAAACGAATTGTAACTGGAGAGACAACAGTCATAACAGATTGATGCTACTCCCTAGCAAATATTCTCACAAGATTTTAAGCATGCTGAAATAATGATCTGTTTTCGACTAAATTGAATAAACTTTGTGTTGAACGTTATGAAGCTTATTGTGAATAAATAATACTTAGTTAAGAAAAAACAAATATATAAAAAATAGCAGAATTTCATCCTTTTTTGAGGATTGTATTGTATTAACTGAAATGTTATAAAATTATTTTGCACGTTAAGTATAAATCCAAACTTAGCGACGGGGCAAATTTACGCGTTGAACGTCATAGCAACTTAACGATCCATCTTACTGTGTCTTACATAAACGTGCCCTGACACATTTTTCGCTCCAAACTCTCTCAAATATTTTTAGTATCTTCCGGCTATTTAGTTTTCATGTTTATTTAATTCAATGTCATTCAATGTTTATTTAAGTTACACATTCGTATCTTATAGCTTACAATCATATAGTGCTGCCTTCATGCCCCTTCAGCTTCAACTTTATACACTATTCAGTATGTAATAAATTTGCATTATTTTAGCGATGGTAAGACATTATGTTCAAAGCACTAATAAAACCACGTTAGGTGCCAAAACAAATATGCGTAAACGTGCCCGTGTCAGGGGCAAGTATACGCAACCAACTTCAGCTCAAAAAAAAAAAAAAAAATTGTAACGGTTTAAAGCACAAGCTAAACAACAACTGGATATACCAAGTTTGACTCCATTAACTGCTTTATACAACCGCTATGTCTAAAAATTTTAAAGTTAAAAAAAAATAAATAAATAATTGAAAAAAACCCGCATAAACGTGCGCCAGTCTACCCTACTATTAACATAAGTGAAACTTTAAGGACTAGATGTGAACGGAACAAATAAATACAAATTATTTATTTACAGTCAAGCCCTCCTAATGGAATAGCTAATATGCCACGAAAAAAAATCTAATTAGTGGGATATTCCATTATCCGGTATCAAAATAACCAATATTCTAATAAGCGGACTCGACTGTATTTGGTATTGCAATATGTAGCAGCTATTCGGGATATGTCGTTCATGAACGAGTAGGCTTAAAAGACCGATTTCTCGGTGCAATACCGTCCACAATACATCCAGTAGTACCGTCGAATAAATTGAGCGGTCGTTGTATAATAGAGTGAACAATTCCGTAACATTGTTTTAGTGCATTATAAGTATTCTAGTCATAATTCGTTGTTTATTTTAACATTAAACTGTTTAGGATTGAGGTTCCCAAACTTCAGACCTTCGCAAACCCCCATCGGAAAAATTACGAATTTCGTGGACCTCGCCCCCCCCCCCCTCTGCCGGCTGGCGAAAAAAAATGATTTGACACAATTAAATTTTTTTTAAAAATATTTTTACGCTTTTTTTCCCTTTAAATACATTTATTTATAGTACTATATATTTTTCAGAGCTCTTGTTTATTTTTCATATCTTGAATTAGTGTTTTGAGTTATGGAAGAAGTAAAATTCTATTTGAAATTCTATTAGAAATGAAAATGATTTATCACCAAATTTCTACAACATTTTACTAAGAAAAATTAACTTTTGAAGTTAGTGAACAAAACACTGTTAGAGTAGTTTAAGTGTGTTATGTACATAATATTATGTAATGTGTAGTGTGTTAAGTTCTTGGGCGGGAGTGGGGCTGCTGCGCCCTGCATGCACTTAAGCAAGAACTTCTGTATTCCTTACAAATGCGCTTTCTTTTTGAAATAAAATACAATTACCCTTCCTTCAATTTCAATTATATTTAACGTTTTAGCTAGATATCACCGAGGAACCCATGGCATGGACTCGTGTACCCTCGGGGGTCCGCGGACCAGAGTTTGGGAAGCTTTGGTTTAGGACATTGCTCTAGAAGAACATTTGTGTCTATTAGTACGTTCGTTAATTTTCACTTTAATTCCTTTAAGCCGTGCAACACAAATATACGAGTACATATTTTAGTTTAGCTCATTTTTCCTATTTTGTAATAAACCATTCGCTTTCAGTCACAAAGTTTGTCGTCACCATCTCAAATACGTTGGTAGGTAAATGAACTAAGCTAAAGCATTTTTGTAGCACATTGTCGGGACTTTTTAATTAATGTATTTCATTCATTTTAAATATGTAGTTATTTATAGTTAATCATCTTTTACTGAGCTTTATAGAAAAAAAAGTCGTTTAAATTAACAAATTTAATGTAAAAGTAAATGTGATGATCTTCTGGTGAACGGGTTATTTAAAAAAACTTATAAAAACGGCATTGCTCAATCCTAACAGCTATTCATTACACTGCTTAAAAGTAAAATTATCCAAATAGAAACAAAATTACAGTAAATCCTGTGTAAGTGATCACTTACAGAGCAGTAATTCAGTAGTCAACTTGGACAGGCGGTCAACTTCAAAAGATTGATGTTTTTTTTTCATATCAGACAAATTGAGTACCTGAGAAATGCGGTCAGCTAATACAAGTGGTCACCTTATACAGGTGGTCAACTACACAAGTTTTACTGCATTTGATAAAGCATGTAGCCTTGCATTTAAGTTTCACAGTTTGGCAATCAAAGCATTTTCTTTTTCTGTTAAAATTGCTACGTAAAATTCCTTAAATTTTTAGCAAGAGCAACCGTTGTGAATTTTAAATATCTAGTATAGAAGCAAGGAATATCAAACCATTAATATTAAATAAAATGGGTGCAAAAGTGAAGTAAAAATATACTAATAACGTATGAAAACTAAATTTATCTAATTCGAAAAAGTAAAAAATGAATAATCACTAATAACCTCACCTTTTTTTTAAATGTTAACGTTATGCAAATCCATTGAATTATCTTTAAAGTTTAAACTATATTTTTTCTTACGCATTCTGGAAAATATTATAAAAAAATAAAGTTGACTTTTCAGATTAAAACTGCATCAAATGTGTTGGAAGTAATTTTTTATGGACTATAAAAAATGTCAAAAATCTCAAAGAGGATTTGTTTAAAACTAATTTAGTTAGCCTTGTGCGCGGTTTTAAAAATGTTCTTTCATCTACTTATTTGGTATTCAAAAGAAAATAAAAATTTCTTAGAAATTCGTAAAAAGGAAAACAACAGTTTTTGTAATTTTACCATAAGAACGAAAAAAAGTGTCACTAAAATTAAATTAGATCTTTTATTATTTATTATTTTTATTTTAGAAAATCTTTAAAATATATTAACATATAACCTTTCTAATTTTAGTGACATGGAAAATAACAAAAATAAGAAAGTTTCGTTACCTTAAAAGGCATGTATCCCCTTAGGTGTAATATCATAAACACATGCATTTAAAATATTCATTTAGGGTAACTTTAAACCGTCTCAAATTCTTTAGTATTTTTGAAAAACCTGATGGCCCGCAGATGTCCAATCATTTTCAATGTTCTAAAAATGGATTTCTGCTCTTTATACAAAAAGCAAGAAGTTCCGTCCAGACCTAAGCGAGCCTACTTTCCCGTCTACCAATATCGACTTTCTAGCATCTGATCAAAAAAAGTTTGTTCGAATATTACTATTCATTTAAAAGTTAATAGGGGGACAGACACATATACCGACATTTCAACAGACACATTTTCCCCATTTCAATACCTTATTTTTCAGTTTTTAATTGTTCGATATTTATTTAATTAGTTTCTTTATTTTAGCAATATTTTAAATATGCATTAAGCCTTCTTTCTTGTTCTTTTCTTCTTTTTCTGACTTTACTTTACTGTGAAAGTAGGCTAAAAATGAACAATATTATTTACAAATCAGTGCATCAATTGAACATTTTAAAGTTACTTCTTGTAGGAGGTTAAAATTTCTCTTCCCACGTGTCATACTTTGTACAATATTGAAAACGATAAAAAAAAAATTCTGGCATGAGGTACGTTTTGTTTTTGTCACCAAAAACTGACACAGTAAAGGAAAACAAATCCGTAGATGTGAAATGCATCTATAAGAAAAGTCCATAGGCACCACACACAGGAAATACTGTCATATGTTTTGACTTTGCCCTATTTTTTTTCTAAGAAATGTATGTTTAATAAATGATAATAATAACAGACCCAAAATGAGGTGAATGAACAAATGAGAGAAAAAGAAAATGATTGAGGAATTATAAAGTACGTATCTCTATTTAGAGCTCTGTGTATCTTGAAGAAGTAGTCCGAATGAAACCGAAATTGGTTAATTTTCCAATCAAAAGGTATAAGAAGAACAGAAAAATTATTTAAAAAAAAGTTTCTTCAATCGCCAGCAGATGGCTTAACAGTCTCCAAAAGATGCTGCTGCCAGTTAAAGCACTTTTATTTTTCAGAAAATCGTTGGATCAGTCGCTTCTGTTTGGCTTTTATTCTTTTGAGGAGTTATGGATACCATGGCTTGTAACATGTTCGGTATCTGCACAATGATGCGTGTTCCTGTTGCAAACAGTCTTAGTTTATCAACTGCTGCAAAAATAATGCCATTTGACTATTTTTCATTCAATATAGACCCCCTTCCCCCATAAAGGAAGAGCTGTACAAGACTTGTTACTGCAACATTTTACGAACGTAGGAGAAACAGTCGCTATTTTCATATAACCGGACCTCATGGACCATGCGCTATTTGGGTTTTGACTTAGGAGATACTGTCAGACCACGGGTTAAATGGAAATGCAAACATCCAGTTTTCAGGCGGAAATGGACGCATCTATCAGTTTTTAAGAATGTCAGCGTTTGCAGATGTGCGTTGGCCTCTAAATTAAGCAGAGTCCTATTTAAATAAGCGGAACATGTGCATCAAATTCTTACTTTTCACTCTCGTTTAGATAGACTCGTCTTAACAATACGTTTGCCAATTCCATACAATTCGTGGTTGGACAGCACTTAAATCTTGTGTGCACCTTCGAGGTGTCGTGAAACTCAAAACCTAAAAGATCATATAATGCACACATCAAAAGTCAGATAATGTTCATATATGCAAAAAAACATCATGTGATGCATTACATTTCGCAATTGCACACGTCACGCGTTGCCTGTAGTGTATCCTTCAGCTCAATGGACATGAGCCATTTGAATTTGATCGGCATCAATATGCAGACTTGCAATCGATCTGTAACATTTTTCAATGAATTAGGTATGGCATCTAGTTAAGATTTTGTTTTTTCTTTTATTGCTCTTTATAAGCTCAAAAGCGCTACATGTCGGGACTAGCAAAATTACCAATTTTTGTTCCATTCGGAGTATTCTTTAAAGCTACAGATAACTCCAAGAATATAAATTTACTTTATTACCACCAAATACTTGTTATTTGGATATGATCACACTGGGTTGGATCTCTGCTTCCTGGGAGAAAGCTTAAAATTAAAAACCCAAAACGAGCCTAAAATGGTGGCCAACATGAACACCTTGTCTGCAAAATAAATTGAAAATGACTCCATGTCTAAAAAAACTGAACATGTTTTAAGCATCAACTGTATATCAATCAAACTTGCCGCTAACAGTAATTTATAAATAACTAAGTTCCATGAGAGAAAGAGAAAACTTAATCTTAACAATTTAAAAACTAGTTTCTACGAAAATAATTGATTTTGTTTTTCCAGTATGTTATAAACATTGTGTTAAAACTATTCTTAAATTTGACAGATTTTAAAAACTTCTTGTTCTAGAAAGGTTTTCAAAAAATATTCAAAAAGTTTAAAGTTTTATGTCACTTATATTCCACCTACGTTTTCCGAGACACTGTGATGGTAATTTCAGATAAGCTCTTAATATTTTACTTCACGATAGCAAAATTTAAAGCAAAATAGATGTTTTTCCAACTTTAGAAAAATATTTTCTTTTAACAGGAAATCGCAAAAAAAAAAGTTTTCTTAAGGTATAAGAATAAGCGCATAGTTTTGAGGATTAAATGTACATGTTTAATTTGGGGAAAATAGTCGACATTCCTCCGTATCTTATTATTTTTATTTTCTACTGTTCTTTATATTACCTAATTATCTCGCTTTGTTATCGAACCTAATTAAATAAATAAACTTGTAAATAACGTAAAAGAAGCCCTAAAAACAATAGATTGTTATACGCAGATGCCATTATGTTATGTTTCTTGCTCGTAATTGCTTAAATGCTAAACGGTATCCTAGCCTCTGTGCTGTGTATTTTTTTTTTTTTTTTTTTTTTTTTTCAAATCAAATGCGTACTTTTTTTGTGTGTGTTCCAAGAGTAAAATTTGCAAAACAAGCACTTTTATAATGAGCTGAATTTAGAAGTTAAGAATTTATAGACACTACCAAGAGAACATTTATTTATCCATTTTCCTTTTTGTTTTATACCATTAAAAATTATACTGTAAGTTTGGATATCAGACAGTTTTAGACATTAGAATATTTATTTCGTATTACAATTATTGCTTATAATAATCTGCAATTATTGTTGTTGTTGTTGTTGTTTTCAAAATAGAAATGCTGGAATATTTTTTAAATAATTTGTGTTCGTAGTTCTTACATTTAACTTATCTTGAAGCGTTTCTAGTAAGGTGGATAGCATTAAAAGAGGTTTAGAAGTTTTGCAACAAGTTCTAGATTTTAGCGCATATTACAATCCTAATATGTTAAGTAACTAAGAGAGTCACACCCTCCCAAAAAGTAAGTTCTAGCTCCTTTTGTTCTGTGAGGCACGTGTAAGAACTATCTACATCCACTCAATTAAAAAAGAAAAAAAAAACAATGAGTGCAGAAGAAGCTCACTGATTATGATAAAATTTAGTGTTAAAAGATACCTTGACTAGACATTCAAATGATGTTTTTGTTGTTTGATTGCAAAACAGGAGAAGCTAGAGCTAAAGCGCATTGAAACTGCGCAGTCAACTGATTGGCAAAAGGAATGATTCTAAATATGAAAGTGATATTCTGATGGACCAGATTCTGCATGGATTGTAACAATGTATCACAGAAGGATTCATATACATTTTGATAATTTGTCAGAGTTTGACTGATTAGGTCATATTTCAGTGAAAGAAGCTGGTTGAAGAAATCGAAACATCGGTAGAAACAAAAAGAAGAAGATATTCTTTTCAGAACAGTCCGACTCTTGTCAGATCAGTTGTCGCGGTGTCAGATTCATTGTTGTCGACCATCCAGCGTGCGGCTCTCTCAAATATAATTAATATAATCCCAACATGCGATCTAGAGATCGTATAAAAATTACGTTTGCAATTACATTGATTCGTAGGTCACAAAACCTTGTACATCTAAAAGTTCCATTAAATGGGGTTTAGGGCTTGATCAACTTGGATACGCATGCGTTAACTGAAGTTAAACACTTGAAATACGGCCAAATATGGCAACCCTAAGGTTTATGGCATAATATATCGCTCATTAATGACGCTCAAAATTTGGAGTCCGAACAAGGTCGTACTTATGCGCATTCCAAAGCTGACTCATAAAATTATATTTAAAAAAATCAAGGTGACAATTTAAATTTCAGGTATGTGTGTTAGTAGTTTTAGCAAAGAAAGTTGATTTGGCATTGTTAGGCAAATGGGTCTTTAATAAGTTCAACTATAAGCTAAGGTTACTACACGCACGGTTGAAGACTGAAAAAAGCCAAAAAGTAAAATGACAGTTAAACTACAGAGAAATGTTCTTTAATACCAGTACAAACAAGCAATTAAACCACATTTATTGAACTCGAGACAATTATCGAAACCTATATGTTAAATTCATTTGTTGGTTGGTTGGTTTTATTGGGCATTTGGCGCAAGAGCTCCAATAGGCTCTAAAATAAATAATAATAATAGTTTAAGCGCCAAACGATTTAAATTTATTGGAAAGAAGAAATATCAATAGTCGGCGAACTGTTGATTCGTAATTTGTTTCGTCCCGCCTATGCACCGTTCCTGCACATGTGTGCGCCATAGCCCGAGCCGATTCTCCGGTGTCTTACACCAGAGTATAGAGTAACCTTATAAGTATTGCACTATCATGTGCGATTGAAGAAAATGTGTGCTCCATGAATATTCTAAAATGTACACCCCGCCTTAAAAAATGGTTTTATACAATTTTCTCCAAAAATCGGGAAAGGCGTAAACACTTAAGGAATGCTATCGAACGGGGACACGAAAGAGTTTAAAGTGTGTACCGAACTAAATAAATGGTATGTCATTGTGTTCTGAACTATGTATTATGAAACATTCTAAAAGTGTGCTTCAAACTATCCTAAAAAATGAGACAGGTGTTTGTGTTCAAAATGAGTTTATTATGCAATTTAAAATTTGCAGTGCGTTCTTCCCTTCTGCTAATTTTTACAGCAATAAGATAACTCATATTGAAGAGGGTTTTTTTTTTCTTTTGTATTATACAAGTGTTTGAGTTACCACCACATGAGTGATTAGTACAGTAAATGAAAATACCGCAATTTATACGAATGTGAAATCATGATTATTTTGATAAGTGTAATTTTGTGTAATTTTAACGCGGGAACAACTTGAACCCATTTAAAGAGTTCGTGCAATGTAGTCATTCGCTGCACAAAATTCTTTAGAAATTAATTCAGCTCCAAAAGTGCATACTACTACACTGTAAAAACGATTCAGAAACGTTCCTGGAAAATAATGGGCAGCTGATGTGCCCAATATCTGCCAGTAACATATCTTGCAAATTCCAGGAACTTTTTCAGCTAAAATTCGGTTACCTTCCTGATATTATCCTGGAAGCTTCCTGAAAAATTCAGAAATCTTCCCGTTTAAAACCAGCCGTGTCTGTGGAATTAATATCTTAGCAGCATTCTGATTTATCAAGTAAGTTAAAAGAGCATTATTGCAAACATGGCCAAAGCTATGCCAGAGTTGCAAGCAATTAACGAGAATTATTACTTGCCTGCAAATCTTGCAAAGCAATGCAGTCCACACTTTTTCGCTCCCTTTGGGAGCTTAATTAGCTTGGACGGACCGTATTTGAAGTAAAGCCGATACATTTTATAAATGCGCTCAGTTAATCTTTAAACTGGGAGATAAAAATATTTTTCACAACAGTGAAAAGTCTGCATTCTTGCGACTTGTAGCAATTCAGGAAACTTTTTGTCAAGAATACTTAATTTTTCCAGGAAGTGGATAAAAACCATTAAAATCCCGAAACGTGACACGGAAATACCCAGTAACGTTTCGGAATTTTTTTAGTGTACAAATTATATTAAAAATAACACTAATAATAAGTTAAACATTAGTAAGCACTTTAAGTATGTCTATGCAATAAAATTTAATATTAATCATATTTCTCTGGATATTTTGTTTCCTTTGTTCATAACCGTAACTGAAGCTTTTGCTTAGATGTTCATTCCGGGAACTTTCTTTGGAATCCATTAGCTATAAAGCAAGCAAAATAGCATTCCATTTCCTCACGCATTTTCTTAGGGAAGGAGATCATCTTTTCGTGAAATAAAAATGCAACAATCTTAATTAGAATCAAGCCTTTTCATATTAATAAGTTAGAATTTCCAAGTCGCAATAATAAGCAACAAAACGCAGGGACATAATTATTTTCGCATGTAATTTGCGAATATGAATTTCTTCTTTTCCAAGATAAATGCAAGAAGAACTTACGCAAAAAACTAGAAAAAATGCACACCAAACAAACATAATTATATAAATTAGATTTGCAAGAAATAATTTAGCCAAATATATAAAATACATTTTTTTCCGAAACAAATTACACTTATTTTACAATCAACCCATTTTTATTTATAATTTACTTCTAGTTAGGAAATTATTAGTTTGGGAATAAATAAATGTAGTTTTTCGAAAAATAAAACCCATGTTTGGAATTTTTTACAGTATCGTAACAGTTTTATTAAGGAACATTATTTTAGATGCTTTTGTTGTATCTTTTTTGATCTTAATATTTGGTGTTAGTGAAAATTTCAAGTAAATACAAATCAATATGATTAAACAAAAAGAAAGACGATATTTCTTCACTTTTTGAACATAATCATATCAAAATTTCATCAGTTATAAATATTTTTACATAGTACATGCACATGTATATTTGGTATAAGTTATCGAAATGAATACTCGTCACTTGAGCGTATTAGGGATTTAAAGCATTTTGCGACTCATGATTACATTTTGAAAAGCAACTTTGCTTTGTCACTTTCCTTTTGCAAAAACTTTAGAACCAGATCAATCATGTCAGATTAATTACCTTCTTAACCTGACTGTTTTGGATTTTGATAAAATTTGACATGCAGGACGCATATAACAAGATACATAATCCTAGCAATTTTTATATTTATAAATTGAAATTTGTTCAAAATTCGCAACTCCAGAGCTCGAATACGCTGCCTTGCGGTGATTAACAATACTGAAGAAAAAGGTAAAACATTCCATTCCACGTGTTTTCTTTGGGGTATATTACAGGCTTCAGACAATTTACGATGTAACGTAATTTCAGAAGAATAGAAAAGAAAGCTTCCCACAAGCGGGATGAAAAATTACTGTCATTCACTAAGCGTCAAAGTTATAAGTTACGGCATTTGTTTGTTTTACTTTTTTCATCCGCTATTGGACACTGGCTGCAGCGCCCCCTAGAGTTTATTGTAGTTGCGAATGTAGGCCTATAAAAAACTAAAAATGTGCGAATCAAATAAAAAGTACGTCTTTTCAAATTAAACTGTAACTTCTCTCCTACTTATAGTAGAATAAAAATTAAAAGGAAAAAAAAAACATTGAAACGCTGAGGAATGTAGATTTCTAGTGATTGATTACATGACAGATATGAATTTAAGGTCATTTACCATGACTTTTTATCTTGAATATCACCCGCCCCTTAAAAGTGTTCGAAAACAATATCTTTCCTGCACTAACAATATTTTTACACTGTATCAAAAATTAGACTGGAACAACAACATATATCAAGTTGTTGTTGCAAATATTTAAGGGGTTATTAATTTAAACTTGGCTTTCAGAGTGCTTGATAACACTCAAGTGTGACTCTTAACTAAACCAGTATTTAAAAAAAAATAACATGACATATTTTTTTTACGAAATATAAATGAAAACCTAAAACCTTCTTTAAAACCATTTTGGTTTCATTTGTTCTCCAATGTAAACTTAACAAAATCTGCCTAAAGTAAAATTAGACGTAAAACTATTCCACAGTTGTTACTTAGAGACAATCATGTAAGGCAGATCTTCTTTCATCCATAGGAAAACTGATCCATATGTTTCGGAAAGATGCATCCAAAAGAATATAGATACATGCATATATTTACGTTTCTTTGAAATGTTCTGTAGCTTTTCATCCAGGGAAACTCATTTATCAGATGAAAAAGCATATACTTTTCTGTATGTGGCCATAAATCATTTGTCTGTCAAATATTTCAGTATCTGGAGGCGGCTAGTGAAGACAAAGCGTTAACGTTTGATTTACGGAATGTGTCATGTTGTGCGATAGCAAACATCAAATGGTACTTCAAATTGTTCGGTAAAGTGTTGTTTCAGATGCAGAAAAGCATACATAATATCGTACTTCATTTTTTGAAGGAGATGGTCAGTCAAGAAGTCCATTTTTATTCACTTGAATCTATATTAAGACCAAATGGAATGAGAGTTTGCGATACAAACGTAGTAAAATTTCATTTTTTTTAATTTTATTTTTTAATTTTTACTGTCATAATGAAATTGATCTCATCGAGTTCCCTGAATTAATAATCATTGAGCTTAATATATTGTTTTAAAGTAGGAAAAACTGCATTTGACAATTTCTAACTTTTATTATATATAATCTTAAGCAAATATCACGTTCATTTCAGCAAACATTAGACATAGAGTTAAAATCCTATTTTCTTTTTTAAATCATTTAAATAAGGTGCCCTTTTAGTTATATGAAATTTGAAAGGAGGCAATTAAGCACTGTTGTTTAAATTGACTTCTGACGTTAAGAGACTATTCTGTGAGCAGCAGTTTTTTGTTTGGTCATGGAGAAATTTTTTTGGATAGGTTTAACTGATGCTGGAAATGTTAATGTATTTATTTATCTGTACATTAGCATAGAGTCGTAGTGACTAACCAGCTTGAAATATGTTAATTGTCAACATAATAAATAAACAAAAGTGGTCATTGTTGTTGACAAGTTCACAGTCAATATATTGTAAGCAAATATTGGGGGTCATTGGCTAGAGAGGTTGATTTCTTTATTTACTTTACATATAAAGGAACAAAAGAAATATTTACAAGGCTAAGATAAAAAAAGGAAACATCACTAAGAGAGGTAATAACATCCAAAGGCTGCTCTGGATGTTATTCGCAACTTCATCGATTGCAATGTTATTAACAATCAAACCCACGGCGTCCGGTACACGAACAAAATGAACCCTGAGCCATGGAGGTTCCAAAAGTCATTGTAACTCATAAAATGTACTCTAGATAAAGAAATAAACCGAAAATAATATTTGCCGTACAGTTTTTGCGGTGTTTTAACTCTCTTATATGCCATCCGAATGCACCTAAACTTGTTCGTGTGTGAAGAGTAAGGATCGCATGAAAACAACAAACATTACCGAAGGATAGGTTAATTTTAAAAAGTTCAAATATTTCTGTTCAGTTAAAACATATTTCAAGCTTACAATGGTAAAAAAACAACACATATTAAAAGCTCCTTATGCATTGACAATACAGATGCAATGCAAAACAATTCAATTACTGGTATAAAAGCAAAGCTCGCTTTTCACTATCAGGTAATGGCATGGATTATTAGATAGACCTAATTAATCTTCTATTTCGCAATGGGCAACAACACCGGTTGCATCTATGCGTAATCTAAGTAGCGCATGCTATGGCCAATATCAGCATAATGGTTTCGGCATAATTTGTGTATATGCCCAGAGCTAATTCCACAGGAATATAATTATATTATGCGTGTGAATTACCATTGTATGTGGGAGCAGCACTGCTAACCAGTGCTGTGAATCAGTTTGCAGCAATTTTACGGCATTTGGTTTCAAATCAATCAAACCCCTAATTTAGAGACTGTTGATTGTCATAAACAAGGAACGCCGTACCTGACCTCGTAACTAATGGGAAACTAAATATCAGTTTGTTACAAATGTATGAAAAGGTGCGGTGTTATTTCAATAAAGCATTAATGTGGCTTTAAAATACTGCTTAACATGTGTATTTAATTTTAATTTTTTTTTTCAAAATGGATCCTTACGCGCGTATATATTATACCCATTGTCATACACTACAGGAATATGCATTAATTAATTGTAGTGCATCAGCAATTGTGGTTTTATTTTTTAATTTCATGTATATGTTGGTACTGTAATATACTAAAATAACAATAATATCATAATAACGCAATTTAAAATCACTTTGTCACATGATAAGGAGTACTTCTAAACATTCACTGGCTATGTCCCACGGAAGGGAAAAAATTTCACAGGATAGGGAGTACTTCTTAACATTCATTCGCTATGTCCCATTGAAGGGTACTTTGTCACAGATTAGGGAGTGCTTCTAAACATTTATTGGCTATTTCAAACGGAAGAGAACTTTGTCACAGGATAGAGGGTGCTTCTAAACATTCATTGGCTATGTCCCATGGAAGGGTAACTTTTTCACAGGATAAGGAGTAATTCTAAACATTCATGGGCTGTATCCCATGGAAGGGTACTTTGTCACTGGATAGGGAGCACTTCTTAACATTCATTCACTATGTTCTATTGAAAGGTTATTTGTCACATCATAGGGAGTGCTTCAAAACATTCATTGGCTATATCTCACGGAAAAGTACTTTGTCACAGGATAGGGAGTACTTCTTAAAATTCATTTGCTATGTCCCATTGAAGGGTACTTTGTCACAAGATAGAAAGTGCTTATAAACGTTCACTGGCTATGTCCCAAAAAAGGGAACTTTGTCATAGGATAGGGAGTACTTCTTATCATTCATACGCTATGTCCCAAAGAAGGGTACTTTGTCACAAGATAGGGAGTGCTTCTAAACATTTAGTGGCTATGTCCCATGGAAGGGTGCTTTGTCACAGGAAATGGATTACTTTTTCGCATGTAATTTTAAACCCTTGAGGACCAGCGCATGGAAAACGAAGCGCAGCTACGGGACCGAACGTTCCGAAATGGAACGCCGCCATCGGCCCGAGCATGTACAGCAGTTAAGCCTAACTGAACAAAAATATTCATATAAAATCAGCATATCAAAATAATGACTTGAAATTTTAAATTTGCTGTAACAATGTACTACTGATTACTAATTATTAATATAAAGACTATTACATTATTAGAAGGGAGTGAAATAAGTAGAATACTAAAACTTTAACTATGTGCACAAAGTTAAATAATATGTGCACAAAAACAAAGTTAGAGTTAGACATCTTGAGTGTGCAATCAAAGAAAAAGAAATGTAGCAAAAAAATATGTAAATTTAATTAAAACAACTTAGGTCAACGAATTTAAAATAGTTCAATTCCCACGCAACAAATCTTAAAATTGCTTCATAATTCTCTCGAAAACATTCCCTTTCACTCACTTCGCTAACCATTTTTATTGCAATGTTCCAGTCTCCAAATGAAAAAGAATAAATAAAGAAGAACAATATCAGAAAGGATTCAAAAATAATCATAAACTTCAGTGCCGCTTGAAATCATTCCTGTACTCTCATCGAACGGGAAATCCCAAAAGTCTGGAACACATACGCAAAAATATTTTAACCATCCTCCCCTCCCCCATAATTTATTCAGCTAGATGTATATCTCTTTCAATTACTCGTAACAAAAAAAAGAGAAGCAAAGATATAAACAAGAGCAATTGAGACCTCATAAATCATTCGCGCAGAGCAGTGATTCACTGATGTTTACATAAAGAAATATCTATCCCATTGAGAGGCCCAAATAAAAAACTAAAGCCTATACATGAAGGTCAAATACCATGTGACTCGAATAAGATCAAAGTTATAGCCATTTAGCGCCATCTATTATCGTTTAAATATTCATTTAATTCGTTCCACTTCGAGAAAGCGTATATGTGACGCTGGGACGTCAGCGTCGATCAGAGCGCGTAGCGGTTACGTGCCGCTGGGCTGATAAGAGAGGAATTGTTGCGTAGCGTCCGCGTGACGCTGGGTGCGAACGGGTTAAAGAAAAAAAAATAGTTTAACCATTTACATATTTTTGAATTATGTTTATTTTATTATTTAAATAAAATTTTGCATTTTAAATTAATTACATAATCAACCGCAGTTTACTGCACTGCAAGCATACAATTAAATAAAATGCTACTCTGTAGCACAGTTATTCAGGGTCAGCCGCTTTCTCGTGAACTCACTCTTTGCACTTCGCAAATTGTGACAAAGTACCCCGCGTGCATTTGTTTTGTTTTCGTATCGGTTTCAGCAACTTAAAATTATTCAAACATTTACACAAATATATAAATATATAGATAGTTAACTAAGGATCAAGTTAAAATAATGTTCATCCACCTTCAGTTCATAGTGACAAAGTAACAAAACGCTAAAAACCATTTAAAAGTTTATTTTGAGCACTTAATAAAAATATAACCCTCTTAGACAAGCTCGCTGTCACTCGACGTGTCCGAGACAGTATGTGCATGGTGGCAGCAGACTTGGACAGCTAGGGTTGATTGCAAAATTTCCTTCTGCAGTTCCAATAGTTCAAAACTCAAGTTTTGACAATTACCTGTGTGTCGCAGTACCCTTCTATCCACTATTAACTTTTATTTTTTTTACCTCGATCTAAAATAATGAAAATACTCGTAGTGCGTCCGAACAAGTTAAAATTTTTGTCACAGCAACGACAGTAAAACGTTTAGCTATTTGACCAACAAAATAACGCTTAAACTATAGTTTTGAGTCAAATGTCTTGGTTAAGATTAGTATAAAAATTACTTGAATTGTAAGTGATGTTCATTTGCAGTATAAATTTAATGTAAAACTATAGTACGAAACATGAAAGTCAAGGACCCTAACAAGATAGGTATTATCAATAGGTGGATCAAACTTGACCTGGTAGCATTATGACGACTATTCGGATCTTAAGTGGTGACTTTAAGTAAATTTAGCTATAGTGCGGTTCAACTCTTAATTTGAAAGTAAAATTTAATGCCCTAGTCACTGCAGTCTCTGGATGTGATAACCACAGTCAGTATATTACACGTGGTTTTGCCTTAATCTTTGCTTAAGTATGACAAATTATTGATTGATAATGGATGGTTATTGTGACATTCAATTCGAAGCATTATACATTTTTATAGAAATGAAATAATTTGCTAAAAGTAAATATATAGAATAAATAATGAACATAAATTCTCTTAGTTCCGATAGTTCTATGATCTGATGCCGGATCGTGCTCGTGAAAAATGTTGCTTTATTTAAAAAGTGTCTTTAGGACACAGTTGCTTTTTATTTAAACAACATTTGTCTTGCTAAAGGCAGGTGTTTCTGCTCACTAAATGTGTTGCAGATTAAAACTTCGAAAAACAGAAAATATTGCAATATGATGGGTGATATAGATTATTTGATAAGTGCGTTAGAATTACATTAGTAATTGAAACAACACAATTCTTAGGGTTTTTTTTTTTTTTGAAATGCGTGCCGTTCTTCCTTTTGAATAAAAGGAAACGTGACATTTTTTTTTGAGGCTCGAGGGTAAAATAAGTGCCCTCCTTGTAAGGAATTGAAAATCCCTCTTATATAAAAATAATATAATGGATATTAGACAATGAAAGTAGGTGATCAGTTTTTCACATTCGCACTAAATCAACTCATGATCAATGGATATCATTTATCAAGCCAAAGCATCAATTTTTTTTCGAGGTTATAAATCATCGGAACGTCAGACATCTTGGTAGGATTGGGGAAGAAATATAAATTCTTTATTTCCGTTAAAGTTCTAACGTATTATTGCATAGCTTCGTTACACTTATTTCGAAATTACAACCAACATTCCCACATTAAGAATTTGTTGATTAAACTACAGTTAACTATTATCTTATTAAATTTTAAAATTGCACAAACATTTCCTAAAATTGTGTATTTTGTTTAGTAGATATATTCCTGAATTAAAATTACTTTTTGCAGTTGAAAATTCAAAATATGTTTTAATAATAAGTAAGAACAGGATAACATGCAAACAGCATAGGGCACAGTCTGTAAAACTACACGTAACATGAGAAATCACAGAAAAAGACGAAGCTATTTTATAAAGTCCATACGCTTTTATTAGATAAGAGCTGATTCTCGACAATGCATAAAGTCAAAATAAATGTTAAAAAAAGGCCTAAATTTTTTTTTTCTCTCTTAAGAGTTCACGCACTTTTTATCGAAATAAAAAAGCAATAAAATATATGGTACGTTATGAACACAAATCGTTTTAGAATAATAATAATATAAATTTATTCAACAGACATTTCTAGACGGAAATTTAATGTGCAATTGCTTCATGAAAATGCTTTTTTTGTGTGTATCAACCAAATGGTAATTCATATTACAGTTTTAAAAGAGTCACTGCAGTCACCGGTTCCAGGAGAATAAATCATAGCAGTGATTTTTTAGTAAGTTACAGGCCTATAGCCAGGGCTAAGGCAGAAATACATGAAATACACCGCCAGCTCAGTCATTCCAGCCGATGACTGCAGTTTCGTGCTTATTAGTACTCTTCAACCCGGCGTAGGATGTGACTAAACTGGAGGTGGAAAACCTCTTAACCATGCCTTGCCTTTAATCTTCGAGTTGAACCGAACCATTGCTTTGATCACTCGTCTGGTCAGTGCTAATTCTATATTAGCTACCAGTTTGTTTGGCACTCTTGGCTACCTTAAGAAGTTTTCCACCTCCAGCTGAGTACTAATAAGCACGAAACTGCAGTCCTCGACTGGAATGACTGAGCTGGCAGTGTATTTCATGCATAGCGGTGTAGTTTCAAAATTCAGTATAGCTAACTTAAACAAATTAGAAAGGTAATGAAAATGCAAAACTATTTTGAAAATGTAAAACTATTTTATTAACACTGATACTGTGGTTTTCTAAATGTAATAAATTATCAATAAAATATCATCTTGCTATTGCTATTTTTGCAAAAGTCTTGTACGGAGGAGTTTCTAAAAATAACAACTGTAAATTATTTCTATCTAGGTTTTAAAAAAATAAATTGGAAGATAATGAAAGTTGTTTTCAAATGCATAAAAAAATACGATAGCTTGTAATGAAGAAACAAATAGTAGTATTCTAACAGTGTGCAAAACATCGGAAAATTTTCAAGTAGTATAAATTATAAAAAACCTTAATTTTCACTTTTTCGAAGTGGACATGTATGCTGTTTGAGGACCTTTCGCTGGAGTGCTAAACTTTTTTCTAACTGCAAATATGAAGATATACTTTGCTCCTATACTAAAGTGTTTTTCCTTATCTCTGTTGTTGCTATTTATGGATTTTCAGGACTGATAAGGCTCAAACAAGGGCAACTATGAAGTCTGTAGATACTCCAACCGGTTTGAATCGTATTTTCTTGCTATCTTTAACTGTTTTAGTTCCTGAATGATATCATAGGGGCCTGAATGTCTTGGGTCCCGTAACAGCCAAATACAAACGAGTATATTCCCAACACCTTGAGAGTTAACAAGCGGAAGTCGACCCAAGTGCTTAGGATTTAAAAGTGACAGGTGGTACGAGGAACAATTGGGACACTGACAAAGGAATGCGCAGCTGCTTTCATTGCAGTTTCACTTTCACTTAAAATAATCTGCGCGATGTGGAAAAGATAGAATAACTGTCAATCTGTCAATGGTAGATGAGAAAAAGAAAAAGGGAAGTGCAGTTGGATCTCTGTTTAACGACGCTCTATTTAACGACTTTCTCTACTTAAAGACGGCATTTCATGGTCTCAGATGGTCCATCATTGTTTTCATAAGCATTCACATAAGCATTTCATTTGGGGACGCTTTCTACTTAAGAACGATTTTTTGTGGTCTCTTGAAGGTCGATAAACAGAGAGCCAACTGTAGTTACTGATAGGATGATGAACACACCAGTTCACTAGCGAGGTGAGAGGAACAAGGGGAAAGCATAGGATTTAAAACTCGAGCATGTGGCTGCACTTAAAAATTCAGGAAGATTTTCCTGGTAATTGTTACTGTAAAATGGCGAACTTAACGCATCGCTAATTTTTACGGTAATTTATACTGGAGATATAAGCGATCCCAGCTCCAATTGGTTGCTGCGGCCTACCGAGGAAACCGTAAAATTTAACAGTAACATTTGATTTTTACGGTAATAGTTGCTGGCAACATGGATGCCAGTAACAATTACCGTAAATTTTCCGGAAAAATTTTAACTGTGGGATTCTATTAAAAATGGATGTCCCAAGACAGAAGGAGTTAAATTATAATATCAGCAGAGGGATATACTAACTACTTACACAGAGAGTATTTGACCGGCTTGCATCCATGAGCGGGGTGCATAACTGATAGGGCTACCTTAGCACCTTAATACAGGGTGACAAGAAATAACTTTTACACACATGATACATTATAGTTTTAGTGCTAATTAAAATATTTCGACCAAATTTCAAAATTAATATTATTCATCAGTTCGTCTAATATATTTACACATTTTCAACGTGGATACCTTTAAGGCTTAATACAGAGCTTTAAACGTGTCAGAAAAGTTTCGTGTTTGATCCGCAACTCACTTACAGGCATTTTATCTAATTCATAGCATAATCATTTCTTTGGGAATGGCAAAGTTTTATGAAGTTTAGCAAACACCCTTTCTCCAAAACGGACGAAACATAATAATCCATTGAGTTATTATCTAGGCAATATGGTGGCCATTCCTTAGATCCAATCAAGTCCGAAAAAATGTGTCTTGCACCAATCTTGAATGCCTTTAGCTATGTGTGGAGTTGTTTCCACGCACCCTTATATCCAAGACCTTCTTGTATTGTTAAACGACGTCAACGACCCAATTTGTAATAGTTTGGGGTAGGATATGTGCTAATGGGAAAACACCAGCTGTTTTTCTTGATCAAGGGATAATTATTAAACAAAAAATGTATCGCAAACTCATTCTCGAAGATGTTGTTTTACCTTGATCACAAAAGGTCTTTGGAAACAAAAGATAGACCTTCCAACAGGATTTCGCAACACCACACATAGCTAAAGGCATTCAAGATTGGTGCAAGACACATTTTTCGGACTTAATTAGAGCTGAAGAATGGTCACCGTATTCCCTAGATTGTAACACAATGGATTATTATGCTCGGTCCATCGTGGAGACAATGGTGTGTGCTACACCTCATAAAACTTTGGCATCCCCAAAGAAATTCTAATGCAAGAAATGGGATAAAATATCACCAAGTAAGTTGCGACCCATTGCCGGTATTTTGTGACACGCTTAAATTTCTGTATTAAGGCTAAGGGTTGCCACTTTGAAAATTTATAAAAATATTAGAAGAAATAATGTATTCATATTAATTTTGAAATTTGGTCGTAATATTTTCTGCAGCATTAAAATTAGAATGTATCATGAGTCCAAGCTATTCCTTGTTCCCTTGCAATATGATTATGTAGTAATAATTGCTATATTTTACTTTTAAAAAGGATTTAATATTTTACTTAGTTGCAATTTTTAATTTTTTTAACAATAGAATATGAAACTGACTTATTATTAAATTACTTGTAACTTCCACGAACTAACTCGGCCTGGGTAAGTTAGTAAAACCCGAACTTACAGTAACATAAAAATGTTTGTAGCTTTTTTTTCTTAATTTTTTTTCAACGGAATACATTTTAGCTGTTGTTGGACAGTTTTTATTTATTTCCTAAAAACATTATAATCTTGTAATTTCGTTTTACAAACTTATATTCCGTCGTAAAAGATAAAAATGTTGATTCAGCTACGCATAAAATTCTACATCATGTATCATTCTATGTAATGGTCTCTAAACATAGTAATAAAGTCAAGTCTTTGAAAGAGCAAAGATCAAATAACTCACAGCATTATTCGAATTTTATTCTGCAGAAGAGTCGTAACTTTAGAATATGTATTTATTCTAAAAAACGATAACATGTCTTGTTGTAAAACTACTAAACCCTTTATGTAGCACCACTAAACATTATTACTTTGTGCTTAAAATAGCATATTCTTAGGGCTAAATTATTTGTATAAAAATATGATTTTTCAACAAAACGCAGCATTTTTATAAAGGATATGATGCGAAAGCCTTATGTTACTTTTGCTTTGTCCGCTTTCAAAAGTAAATATTTTTAGCCCTGGCATTTCCAAGACTATTTTTAAGCATATACGTATAAATATCAGGTTTTGGCCGTTCTTTCAAATACTTATTTTCTTCTTTCGGACTCGTAAAATTATAAGATAAAAAATAAAATATTAATAATAGCGTATTTTTTTCGTAGCTTTCTAAATTCTACACTTTACTTCTACTAGGTTTAATTTTTACTGCTGAACTACATGTTTACAGATGATGTCGTTTAATTTTATCATTTTGGATTTAAAATACCCCCCCCCCCCTCCCACTACATAAAAATAAAACTTTCCCAAATTTTAAAAATATGGCAATATGCAATGATAAAAAAATGCCTCACATGTTGTGTTTAATGTAAAGGTCAGTAACTACAAACTTTTTTTTTTTTTTTACAAACGTGCTTATTTGGTATCTGCTAATAATAATTTTAAAAAAAGCTCCAATTCCAACGTTTGACTATTGTTAAAATTGAATACAATCCGCGTTTGTTTAAACACCTCGAAAACTCATTGCTGCGGATATTGCCTTTTACCTGCCCATGGCAGAGTAGTAGGTACATGGTTACGATACTGATACATATTTGGAGAAAGAAAAATAGCGAGCTGATGTGTGCATCACATGACTTCCTTTTACTCCAATTTAATGTCGTTTCCCCATTATTGGATGTTTTAATATGATTCAATAGCTTACTCTCTAAATATACCAACTGTGGCCAAATTGTAACCAGATTTTTAAAAAAATCGCCTTGGCGACCAAAAGACTGGCGATGTACCGCCAAGTGTCCGCCAAATTTTCGCGTGTCTATACGTTCTTAGGCGCTTATCCACGTGTGGTCGAGTCGAAAAAAAAAAACTCAAGATTCATTCGGAGCTGAGTAAAATGGAAATTAAGATCGATTTGTGCATGAATTTTTTTTCACGAGTACAATATTTCCTTTTTTGTAAAAGAAAGTAAAAACGATTACCAATTTTATAAGGGAACTTTAAATAATATTTATCCGCATCATTTTCATTAAAAGAACTGAAAGAACTTGTTGCTTTCTTATTTTTAAACAAACTCCTTTCAACTGGAACCAATTCACTACCGTCCTGAGCTTACACATATTGTAAAGATTTCAGTAATAAATTTTGAATTTGTTATTCAGAAAGATTTCGCTCAACACTTTGCTGTTCCTTTAAAACATTCCAGAAGCATACGATTTTTTCATCTGACACGTATTCAATCAATCAATGTCAAGGGAACTATTGCGTATGCAACCCCACTGGTGATGAAAAAAAAATAGTAAAGAAAAAAAGAGGAAACTTCGCAGGCATTTAACGACGCATTCCTTTGGATCATTCGTCTTTTATTAATAGTTTACCGAGTTTTTGTTTACTTAAAACTTTTATAAGTTGATAATTAATCTTCTTGATGATACAAATGCCCATATATTTGTAAAAATTACTAGACGTACTTAAGACAGAGCAAAATCCAAATGCTAAGAGCAAAGAGAAATAAAAGCAAAATTGTGCAACTATTTTAAATAAAGCACTCCCTAACGACATGGTATGCCTTGTGTTCAATGGAAAGGGCCTGAATGAAACAATTCTTTTCGAACACTGAAATTGAGTTTTTCATTGTTCTTAATTATTAAAAAAAATAATTAAAAAAATAAAATAAAAAACACAGATTTCATATATAAAGAATAAATACCTTTGTGCTGAGAATTAAAAAGTCAGTAATCCAACGTTATTAAGCACAAAACTTGCAAATGATTGCAGACACGTGTTTCGGTGTTACAAGGAACACCTTTTTCAATGCAAAGAAGTGTGAGCTTTTGGATGAAAAGTCATCCGAGAAAATAAAATGGTGAATTTAATGGTAAATTTTATACTATGTCGGATGGTTTGGCAATGGGAAACCCACTTAGCCCCATCCTTAGTGATATTTACATGCATTACTTTGAGGTCAAGTTGTTTCAGAAACTACAGTTTCAATTATATGTTTGCTATGTTGATGACTGTTTTGTTCTTATGAACCACGATCAACTAAGCATTGATGATGCTTTATCTATTTTAAATTCCATTGATCCTCATATTCAATTCTCTTGTGAAAAAGAACAGAATAATTGCCTTCCATTTCTGGATGTTCTCGTTTCTCGAACTGAGTCCGGTTTTGAAACTACGGTTTATCGTAAACCTTTTGCTGTTTCCTTACCTCCACATAGATTATCATCTCACCCTTCTAATCAAAAATATTCAGCTTTCAACACATATGTTTATCGTGCAATGAATATTTGTTCTTCACCTGAGCTTCTTAATGCGGAACTTAACTATTTAAGAGCTGTTGCTGTTGATAGAGACTATCCGCCCACCTAGTTGATTCCATTTATAAAAAACTTTGCAAAAAATCTCAAAATGTTGTTCTTAATAGAACTTTTAACACTAAGAATTTAGTTGTTCTGCCTTTCTTCCCTGGTATTAGTTTTCAGGTTGCTAAGATTCTGAAGCGATTCCAATTCCAAGTGGTATTTTCTCCTATTAATAAACTTTCTTTCTCTTCTCTTAAAGATTCTATTCACCCTCTTAATTGCTGTGGGATCTATTAAATTGTTTGCAATTGCGGACTCGGATACATCGGACAGACCCGCCGTTTTTTGAAATTTCGGTTAAAAGAACATCAAAGCTATGTGAGAAAACAACAGCTGAATAAATCCAGTATTGCTCAACACTGTTGGGAATCGAATCACTCTTTTGATTTTAACTCTTATCAAATTATCCAAAAATGCCTCAATTCGTTGGATCTTGATTTTTGGGAATCTTTCCACATCCTGAGGAACCGTTCTAATTTAGTTAACGATCTTACTGCAATTCCCTATTTTTCCTCTGTGTGGACTCTTTTGTTAAAATTGGTTTAGATTTTCTATTATTTTTATGTAAACGTCGTACATTTCTTACTTTTATTTTTTCATTTTTTTCTTTCTTATTTCGTTTTGTGATTAACTAATTCCAATATGTTTATCCTTCACTCTGTTTTTTTTCTGCATTTCTCCATTTGATACATTGCTTCCATACATAGTTTTTTCCCGCTGGTAAATTTATTGCTAATTTATTATGAGTGGTTTCATTTTTGGACTTTTTGCATTTTTTATGGGTTTTCTTTTAAAATTTATTACTTAATGGTTTTTTTCCTGATGGAATTATATAATAAATTTTGTCTCCAGGTGTCATTTTATCTTTTTTGTTTTGTTTAATTTCTATTTTTTGATATTTATACTATCTCCTGTTCCACCGTGTTGCTTTTCTCGGATGACTTTTCATCCGAAAGCTCACACTTCTTTGCATTGAAAAAGGTGTTCCTTGTAACACCGAAACACGTGTCTGCAATCATTTGCAAGTTTTGTGCTTAATAACGTTGGATTACTGACTTTTTACAGATTTCATATCTCTGGAGAAATGGTAGATTTTCTTCCTCATAACATGTTGTCCCATTTTTTTTATTTAAGAATTATTTTAATGCTCTACTTACCATCGACTGGATAAACGTAAGCCTGTTCACTGCTAACATAGGCTCAACTATCGAAAAGTCAACCATTTTGTTTGTTGTTTTACCCCACAGCTGTGGGAAAGAGAGATGCATTGTCTTACTATGAGGGTGGAATTCTAGTTATACTGCTCACACAGTACATTTATTTTTTTTTACTCTAATAACACAAGAGAGACTTGGAATTCAGGGCAACAGGAAATAAGTTCAGGGACTCGAATCCACCTCCCTTGGAATTCAAAGCAAGTGCTTTCACTGCTCCGCCATGAAAGCCCCCAAGTTAATTAGTGTTACCAGTAATGATCAAGTCAAACCAATGCTGTCACCTATTAGGTGAACACTTGAATAAATTATAAGCACTCTCATATGCCCACCACTGTATAGATAATCTCTTTTCATTTGTTGGGCTTATGTTTCCAGCAAGGTTCATTGATGACGGTATATCAGTGCGCATTTCAATTGGAGTAAAAGTTTTCAGCAGTTTTGCATTTGGATATTACTGTTTGTGATCCGCACTGAAGCAATCTTATTGCTTTTTAGCTTGAACTCTTAAATCCCAATAAATCTTTCTAAAATTCTTGATCATAACAGCCTGCTACTACAAACAAATCTAGAGCAGTATAGCCTGTTAAAGTTTTGCCATTAAAACGATTAGAATAGAACAAACACATTACGATTAAAATTCGGAATGCTGGAGGACTCTAAGAATTCAAAAAGGCAACGCAATATATTGATTTTTGAAGTTCGATTTGTCATTCCATAAAATAAAATAATCCACTACAAATAGGCATTTTTTTTTCTACCAACGAATGATACCATACATTTTTAATGAACTTTGTGTACGATTAATTTATCCATACTATACGAGTATTGTTAGCATTAAAAACTGTAAGAAAGTAGTTTTCCTCATCAAATAGTTACGTCTAACTAACAGTAAAGATTTGAGTACATCAAAGAAATCGAAAAACTGCTTTTCTGGATGAATTTATGTCGACGTTTTCTTTTTCTCAAATGATAAAAGTAACTCACAATTGGGAAAAAGAGGAAACATAAATAAATGAATTAAACCATTTTAATCTCGAAAACAAAAAGGTGGAGCTGATCTAGCTGTTTTGAAATAACTATTAAAATCGTTTCGATAAATATTTTCTAGCAATAGAGTTATTTATTTATTGATTTATTTATTTTATTAAGCTAAATACATCAGTATGCCATTGCTTTATTGAAACAAATCGCAACAACCGATTTCAAATAAGTGGAAATAATATTGTTCCGATTTTGTCCGCAACTTATTTTATCTCGAGTCACATGCTACAAAAACTACTTATCGTGTGGATAATTTTCTTCAGTTGGGCTAAGAGGATCAATCAATGTCAAGAGGTATTCGAAACTTTGTAAACTTTGATATAAAAAAATATCTACTTGGTATTTTATCCTTAACGTCATTATTTGTGTTCTTTTGACGACTTTTCGAGAAATAATAAGAATATTTTGCTAGTGACACATTCAAGAGCATAGAATTTATTCCTTAGCTAACGTTCATTACTTTTTATGAATGCACAAATAAGAATTTTACTACGCATTGAAATGTATAGGCCATTTGAAAGCATTCGCGCAATTCTTTTACATATACTTCGTTTTTTTTACATATATATTTGTATTTTTTACATTTTTTAATGATTTTTCTTTTGGTTCAAACGCTTTTTATGCCCATATTTAGTTTTCCAAAAATAAAAAGTTTATAACTAACCGTATTGTAGTCTCGTGTGCAACAAAAGTAACGCTTACTGAATCCAACAGGGAAACATAAATTTTTGTCATGTAAAGATGTATTAATTTCGTTTCTCAAAGTACAAATAAATGCGAACATATGGAACTGTAATAACTGTGTTATTAACAAGGAATATGGTTCTGTTCAGAAAGATGATATTCATTTTACGGTTAGTTATTATTTCTCTTACTTGAGACGTCAATCATATCCATAGTCATTTTAAACTCGATAGTACCGAGCAACACAATTTTAATTATGTTTGTTATGTAATTCAAAATTGTTATCTAACATTTGTAGGTATAATGTAATAATTCTCAGTGAATAATGCAGTTTTTTAAATAAAATTCCCTACCTCTGAAAATTAGATACATTTGCAAAATGTTCAATGAAAAATAATGTAAATACTATAACAAAATTTGACATATAAATTTCGCTTGCTCAAAAGGCGAAAAACCATGCGTTAAAACATTTTAAGTAGAGGAATCCGAATTATAAAGTATTTGTGTGAAACGCTTCGATTGAAAAGTGATGATCTAAATTCAGGTCATGTTTCTGAATGTCAAAGTATGATTGTAAACTAACGTCCACATAAAGAGTAACCACAAAAAGTGATGGAAATCAAAAAAAAAAAAAAAATTTTGAATATTTAGTGTGCTTATGTCATGCATTATATATATATATATATATATATATATATATATATATATATATATATATATATATATATATATATATATATATATATATATATATATATATATATATATATATATCACCGAAAAAGTAGCTTTTTAAATGTTCATTTATTTTTAACTTATTTCATTTATTAAAACAATTTATTTCTTCTTATAAAACTTGATGTGCTCTCACAACATTTTATAAGAATAAATAGATAATTAAAAAAAATTGAAAACTGCTTGTGTAAGTATTTATGCAACCATATAACCGCATGAAAGGACCTTAAAATCTCCAAAACGTTACCTTTACAGAAGGCACATGAAAATCATTATTTCCTTCACAATGAATGTTAATTATAAAGATTCATTGATGTGGTGTAGTAACTTTTTTTTTTCTTGATTACGTGTGAAATCGCAATGCAAGATTCAAGTTTCGCAAGTTACGAAAATTAAAAATAAAAGTTACACTAAATTGATTTTTTTTTGTTTAGAGCACACTTGAGTGGTTGACAAAAGTCAAACTAGTTGGAACCGCAAAGGCTATGAATTGCTCATTAATACAAAATTCCAAGCGAGAAGGAGAATGAATGATAATGGAAGAGTTTTATCAACTGTCAATGAAACTTTTGTGTAATAAATTACTGAAACAATAAATTTGTGCTGGATTGTATGCCAGAAGTGCTTCTTCATTCCAGTAGTTGATATTTTATTCATTACCTTTATCATTAATAAAATTTAATTATCTAGGTCTGTCTCATAAATAGCATTCTTTTAATTGGTGATCTCATTAAAAGATTTCAGATTCTAATTTATTTGACCATATTTCATTCAATTAACATCTTACTCAGAGGCATTGTGATTTATACGCAAACTTCACTTGTTCAATTTATTGAAGTGGTTAGAGTCATTAATATCTGGAGGGGAAATGTCATTTATCATTTTTGCGCGATTCAAAGACGCTGTTTTCAACATTAAGATAAAATGCTCTGGAGCATAGTTTATGATTCGTCATAAAGATCAGAGATAGAAGTAAATTACTGTACAGCAACAAAACATCGGTTCGATGCAATTTTTTAATACAAATATTTCTGATCATTAAAAGAAACCCTTTAAAGTAATCCCCCACAGTTGTTTTTAAATAATTAATATTTTTCAAAATAATTCCATTTATTTGCTTGTGTTGAATAGAGGGTACAGAATGCGGTAGAATTATTGAATTTTAAGGCATGTAATTAACTGCAAAACAGCAAAATGTCAAAGTACTGCTATTTTGCAAAAAAGTTATGATTTTTCACTGTAGACACATGAATCCATGTACGACTTATCCTCGGTTTAAAAAAAATAAATAAATAAATAACGGAAAGCGCACTTTTTCTTCAAGCACCATATAGAACCATGCATAATAAGCTTCAATCTTAAGTTTATCATTTTGTGGTGAGACTTTTGGTCAATTTTAAATGAGGAATGATACACGGATTGTGTGTTAATATTTTATAACCTTAAACATATCTGAATGGTAAAAATAAACATACGTTTTTAAAAAACGATTTTTGGGATGAATCGCAATATAGGGAGATTTATCTTCTTAGTCAAAAAAAGAATGTGTTATTTAACGGAACGTTCTATGAGCGTGGAAAATGTTTAACAAATTCCATTTGAGGGTGAGTAAATTCGTGTGATTCAATGGCCACGTGTGAGTAAATTCGTTTAAGAGATAAGTATCTACTACAAGGTACAGTATTGTGGCAATTAATTGGGAAATGCAATTATTTAAAAAAAAATCGGTTTTATTCAAGTTTTTCATGAAAATATTTGAAACTAATAATATATATAATCTCCCCGAGACTTAATAACATCACAGACACGTTTTGGCGTATAATGTACTTGACTGACACATATAGTTTTGATTACAATCTCTTTATACCATATGTCAATAGCAGACGAAATTAGCTTTTCTATCGTAGTACTATCAAACTTATTAAGACTTTTTTTAACGATAGCTCATAGATTTCCAATAGGGTTTAAGTGCAGTTCGTTTTCGAACCAATCCAGTACAGTAACTTTGTTTTTAGAGCAGAAATTGACAATATGCTTCGATATGTGACATCGAACGCCGTCTTGTTGAAAAACGCAATCTCCGTTCGGCCAAAGTTTAGACATGGTTGGAAACTCATTTTGGGTTTTTTTCCTTCTACGAGAAGAAGGTATTTTGTTCCTGAAATGCTTAAACAATCCCAAAACATCTTTTTGGGCAGACACTTGGATGCTTGATAAATGTGGTGCGGACAAAGAGGTCCTTTTTTGCTCCTTCTCACGAACCTGGATCTAGATCCCTAAACCACAAAATGTGTTTCGTCAAAAAATCAAACCTTTTCCTAGCCCTCAGTCCATGTTTTATATTTCCGTGCCCATTCTAGCCTTTTTTTCTTCATGCGAAGCGTGAGAAGCTGCTTCTTGTACGGTCAACATACTTTTCGCCCACGTTCTAAAAGCCTGTATCTCACTGTTGAATGTGCAATGTTTATACCAGTTGCCACCATGGGCTTGGATGCATCAAAACTAGTTAATAGAAAATTCATAACACTCATTCAATATAAACTTTTGTCGTCACGAGCCGAAGTTGATCTTTTTCGGCCGCATTTTCTTATACGGTTGGTTCTAGCATTTCCTGTTGTCTTAAACCCCTGCCATATCCTCCCGACACTTGATTTACTCACTCCACATACTTTTTCTATTTATTCTAATCTTTTAGAAGTGTTTTATCTACGTGTAATCACTTTATCACGTGTTTCAGGGCTGATATCTATTACTCTAAATACTCCCACAACAAGCGAGCAACTAACACTGCCAACTTCTAGCCACTTGGCGGAGGAATTTATATGCCTGCTACTTACCTGATGCGTACAGCTACTAATAAGACAATAACTTCCATTTGAACTCTGAGTTGAATTTGAGTGCTTATTCGTTCGCTTACATGTGATAAAGCGAAAAAAAAATATTTCCCAATTAATTGCCACAATATTATAATTGCTAATAAAAATTGCGTAGCTGTTTTTTTATTAAAGAGTTTTGTTGATTTAAAATAACATGAAATATCATTTTCTTAGCTTGATGAAGCATACATTTACTGTTTTATGTTATGTCATTACCTTAGCATAACTGCAGAGTTTTCGTAATTTCTTTTTGCACTGGAGTGCATTATGCATGATGAAATATTGCATCGATAAATTTTAACGCAAATTTTATGATACTTCCATTATTTAAATAAATTAAGTCTGAATCACTCAAAATTCAAAATTTCTAAAATTATATTTAATTCGACTTCACAACAATAAAAACAAGTTTGAACGACGAACTAATAATTAACAGAAAAAAATGACGTTTCATATTTTCAATTCAAAATGTCAAGTTTCAAGATACCGAAACAAAAATAACAAGGATAAATATAATTAAAACAAAGAACATGAAAACTAAACTGACTCAATTTTATAGCTCAATTTCTTGCTCCAGTTACTGTCAAAATAAAAGTTACTGGGGTTTAGAAAACTAATACTTGCATTTTTATTCATTTCATTTTAAAAATATTATCAAAGGGACAAATTTGTAGATTACTTTAAGTATTTGCGCCAAAAAGACAGACACATAGTCAAACATTGATTTAGCGTCCAAAATTCAAATAAAATAATGTCATGAGATGCAAAAAAAAACATGCACACTTAGTAAATAAAACTTATTTTTATTAAAGCAAGAAACAGTTTCATCTTGCAACAGTCATTCATCAATACACATCATTCATCATTTCCTAAAAGTAATCCATTTTCTTCGTGACCATAAATCATTGTGGGCTCAATTGTTTCCTTGGACATGGACAAAAATCTTTCAAAATGCATTTGCTATTCGTTTATCTAACGCATGAAATGTACCATCTGAAATGTAAGAAATATGTTCTGCATGCGCGTTTAGGATTTAGTAGAAATTTCTTTTAACACTACAGTCGAGTATGATAGGAATAGGAGACTACAACGAATTCTAATGAAAATGTATAAAAGGCTTTAGAGTTTATTTTCATTATACAATGATTTTTTAAAAATTTTTACTATTAATATTTCTGTAGAAAGCGCAATAAAATAGTATATGCGTTAGTATAGTGTTTTAAGTTTGGATAGTCGAGAGAAGACCGGGGTAAATGATGAAGGATTACGTTGATACAAGAGTTATGGTTTTAGAGTGCAGTCTTGTGAGGAAGTAACATACTTAGGCTAACTTTACTTACGTAAGTAAGAGAACCTGTTTTCCTTTGATTGTGAGTTACCCTAAATAAATCCGTTTTTGTACACAAAATTAACTTTTTATGGTTAGTTTTAAACTGTTAAATAGTGTTTTTAAGTAATTATTTCATATTAAGTAAGATGACTGTGGGGAGGCATACCTAAGAAAAAGTTGCTTGTATTTGTTGCTAAGTTTTTTTTTTTTTTTACATTTTTTAAAAGTATGTAAAAAAAAACCTCAGCAACAGTAAGTAGTAATGACATTGTTTGGGTTAAGTTGATAATCGCGTTTGGGTCAAGTAGATGCGTGTAATAATTTAACCCCTTAATTTTTACATAATTTACTTTTTTTAAGAAATGGTTAGAAAAGACCATAACAACTAATAATATTAATAATTAAATTTAAAAAAAAACTCAGATGAATCAGAAAATTTCACTTGAAATAATTAAAAGAACTTATTTCGAAAAATATGTATATACTAATGCTTGTATTAGCTGTAAATCACATTTAAAATCTCATCTCGTTCGAGTTAATGCTTCAACAGGGTTCGTACGCTCCGGAAATTCCGGGAAAACCGGGAATTGTCAGGGAAAATGACACTGTCAAAAATGTCAGGGAAAAGTCAGGGAGTTTTCAAATTTTGTCCTCCAAAAATTTTTTTTTTTTCCATTTTTTTCCCCAAGGAATTAAGTACCATGAAATCTAGTCTTCGTTTTTATTGTGATTTCACGAAAAAAATTGTAAATTTTTATCTAAACCGACGCTGGCACTTAAAAACTGCGATCGAGAAATGAACGTTTTTTTTTTTTCACAACGAAAAATGCGCCAAAAGAGCGAAAATTTTCTTACATGGAGTCAGTGAGGGGAACGCATTTCTTTCTACTGCCTAAAGTTTTAGATGGGTTGCCACAACATTCTATTCGGTTCAGGGTTCGTACGCTCCGGGAAAACTTGGAATTATCATGGAAAATAACATAGTCAAAAATGTCAGGGAATTTTCCAAATGTGTCCCCAAAATTTTTCTTTTCCCAATTTTTTCCCAGGGAATTTGGTTTTATGATATCTAATCTTCATTTTTATCGATGTATTTAAAAAAAATTGTAACAATTTTAAAGCAATGAAAAAAGTGGCGACCCAAAAAATCTTCAGCAGCCGCCATTTTTGGCTCTCATTAGTTCCCAAGGGAAAAAAAATCAGGTGAACAGCAATTATGCACAAACTCAAAAGGAGAGAAGACAATTTACTGCTTCGGAAGCACAACCTGTAGATGGGAAGGTCCATCGGGGAAAATAGTTTTTTTTTTTGATCGGAAAATCATTTCAGCTACGTGTGAAACGTAGTCGCCATCTTTGGTCATTCACAAGATGGATGTAGATACGATCCTAAAATGCCTAAGTTTCTAAAAACAAAGCAGAATTGGATGTTTTCTTTAATTGAAAACTGATGAAAATAACAAAAAATGGTCTAGAAATTGATTTTCTATTGTTATTTAAAATAATTTTCTTGAGAAATGAAAAATTTTGTTCTTAAAACTTAATCTTATCCCCACTGCCTCGGACGCAAATGTGATAAAAACTTTTCAATGAATTGTAGTTTCATGAAAATTAATTATTTTTTAATTGTCTTCATGCGACAAATTAAAAAAGTTATTTCTTATTTTTGGGCATAGCCGCCATATTTGGTCATTCCCAAGATGGAAGTACACAAGACTTTTTAAGTGCCTAAGTTCCCGAAAACGGCATTGGATGTTAATTGCAATGCAAACTATTGAAAACAACACAAATTGTGCCTTTTTTTCGGATAATTTGTAATTATTTTCTGGAAAAATGCAAAATTTAATCTTCATAACATTTTTTGTTTTAATTGATTTATACTCTTATGTGCTAAATACTGACTATTTTGCTTTTATTGTATCCTTTTAAGGATTATTAATTATTTATTACTACTTTTATACTACAAATCCAAAAATCTACTTATTATTTTAAATTTTTCACTTTGTCGCCATATTTGATCGTTTGCACAATGGAAGTAGACTTAAACTTCCAGAAACAGAATTGGATGTTTATATCAATGAGTAACATTGAAAATAACATTAAAATGTGCAAAAAGTTGTGAATTTTTGAAAATTAACTAATACTTTCTGGAAAAGAAAATTTGAAATTTTAATGTAAGCGTCCTTTAATATGTGAAAAAAAAAAGATTATTGGCATTGGCCTATGATCGGCGGATTTTGATTTTTGTTACTATGCATTACTTGGTATGCCAATTGATGCAACAAGTTAACCATATTTATATTAAAATTTAGCTTTGCATTTTGCTCAATATGTTTTGTGTAACCTACTTATAAGAAAATAAAAAATATTGTAAACCAAAAGCGGATGCTAAAAGGTTGCTGCAGGACTACAGCAAAACGCTATAATATTACGCGTGACATCAAAAAAAAAAAAAAAACCGCTAAAATAAGTTGAAAGTACTCTGTTTTCAACAAATAGTAAACAAATTAAAACAATTTAGAACAAAATGTTTTAAAAAAACTTAAAATTTTGACAGAGAAAACAAAGGGAAAAAAAATCCAAGTTTTTTTTTTTTTTTAAATCTAAGGGGAGAAGTTTCAGTTCTTCTGCATTGCTACTTTAAACAATTTTAATTATTTTGAAAGCATTACTATTTAAACTTAAGTTTTTAATGAAGCGAGTAACCTGGAATTTTCTAAAAAACAACCTGGAAAACCTGGAAAAGTCAGGGAACTTTTTTAAACCAAAAGTGTTTGAACCCTGTTCAAATATCTTATGGCATTCTTATTTAAGGACAGCTCTTTAAAATGTTGTTGTATATTACTTCAGCATCGCAGTTTATTAATTTGTGTATCAAATTGACCCATTTCGGGTGAAGTTAATACAGTTCGGAAACAAAAAAAAAAAAAAAAACACAAAAGTTTTGAAATCATTATAGGAACGGGAAATAGTATTAGTGTTACGGTAAATTTTTATTTGGTGCGTATCATTAGTAACAAAAATTAGAAAAAATAAAATTGAAAAATTGTATCAACTATAAGTCTTCCCGACTAAGTATTTGTTTAAGTCTGTATAAACAACATATATAACAAATTATGGTTGCAATTTAACTACTATGAGACCATTTAACCAGCCAACCTCGTGTGCCACATCCAAAATGCGCAGTATTTGATATATCTCACTTGAATTGTTTTTTTATTTTGCTATCTATTTAGAAACACCAATCAAAAGTTAATTCACTTTTTAAAACAACTAAACAAATTAACACAAATAATTGCATTTTTAGAGAGGGAGGAGTCTCTTTTTAAGTATATTGCCGCGCTAAGCACAAAAAATTATCTACAACTGACTTCAAAATGAGAAATTCACGTTTACAGTTTTGCGTCTCCAAGTATTTGATTCAGTTTCCAATTTAAAAACTAAATAAATATTTCCCATTGACAAATGACCATGAAACATTGTATTTAGATGCAATTTGTGACAAAGAACCACCTGGTAATCGTAACTAAATTTTGATAAAAAAGGTACGAATGCCACTTTTGTGCTTAGGACGGCAGTATAAGCGTTTGTGGGAACACATATCTGAAATAACTTAGTGATATTAGTAAGCAGCGTAATAAATACTTCTGTAAACTAAACAACATCATCATATATGTTACAGCGAATTCACTGATAGAATAACGCTCTGACGCAACAAACAATGAAATTCATATTACAACATGACAGTTTGAAAATGTTTTCTGATAATGTTTGACATGCAGAGAAATGCTCTATTTTGACAAGGCTAAACTGGATCCGATAACTGAACTATTTTACAGGTAACTTTGTAACTTTAAGAGAATGAAAAAAATCGAAAAAATGGTCATTTATTACCGCTATCTACTGGAGTTTAGGGTTAATCCACTAGATAACCTAATTGGTTAAAATTTCAACTATCAAAATATCACCAAAACAGGCAACGACTTTGTTGAAATGTAGAAACATTTTTCACCCATCACACCTTGACTGGTGATTTTTTAGCATTACAACAATTGAGTAAAGTGTTCTGGAATTCAAGGCAGTAACTCATTTTTCAATATTTTTGTATCCAAAGATGAAGAGATTAATTTTTATTTTGGTAATGTAATGATCAGGAATTACACTGGGTCACCTTACTGTTTAAATGATGATACATTTTTTAGTGTTTTAAGTGACACAACACTTTTTAAGATAAATAAATACCTTCGTTCTGAACAGTAAAGTAACGTAAAGTAACAACGTCTAAAAAGCACAAGCGAATTTGTGCTTTTTAGACGTTGTTACTTTACGTTACTTTACAACGCTATTTGTTTACATATTGCATATTTCATTGAATCGAAAGTGACGTTTATGATTAAATTGTACACATGTTAATCAATTTCAAAACGGATCTTCCATATTTCCTCTTATGCATCCTTAATCCAAATCTAAAGACATCTGAGCTCTGAAGGACGTAAGTTTACGAAAATTCCATTTTATCCTCAAAGCCTCCAGAAATCACTTTTCCGCCCATCTCTGCAGATTCAGCAAAATCATTGCAAATTAATCTCTGGTATCTAATGTCTTGTTAAGCGCAGCGGATGAGCACAAGTTCAGAGGAGATTAAAGCCGATGTCAAGGGCTATTGTAATAGTGCTTTAAATTGCAGAACAAGCCTGATTGAGTGCTTCGAGAGAATAAAAGTTAGTACTATGTTTCTGAGAATGATTTTACAGCGACGAGTTTCGACAATTGAACAGCAGTAGAGATATTTTAACTAAAATTCTTTTCAAAGGATTTATTAGGGGATAGTGTTCGGCTGGAATTTGAGCAGCATTGCTTTAAGAGATTAAGATGCCCTTAAATATTTGACGGTAATAGCTTTGAGTTTAGGTTATTATTAGGAAGAATAAGAAAGTTACTGAGTTAAAATAATGTTTTAGTAATCTAAAAGGTGCCTCTTTGTGTAGAAAACTTTTTTAAAAAAATGCTGGTTTAATAGTGCAGTGGGGAGATTAAACGCAGTACAGGCGTCCCTCGTATAACACGGTACTTGTACAACACAGCTTAGATATTACATGATAGCATATTTGCAATTATAATTACACGGTTTCAATATTACACGGTACGAAACTTGACTTTATTACTTCATTGTTTGATGTAACGCGTTATGTTTAAAAACGATTCATTTTCATTTTTCGTTAATACATTTTGTTAATGTTTGATAACAACTATAATAAAATTTGCCTTGTTTTTATGAAACTTGGTTTCGATATAACACGGTACACATCCCTTGATTTACCTTTCTTCTAAATCTCGTATAACACGGTTTCGATGTAACACAAAACGCGGTTTCGATGCAACACGATACATATTGGTCTGATTTTTAGTATACACATGACTAGTTAGTGTACAAAATAAGTTGAAGATTTTTTTTTAAATAAGGTAAAAAAAAACAAAAAAAACACACGATTTCGTTACTACACGTAACGAATAAACGAACGATTTATTTTAGCTTTTTCGCACAATCTTGCTGGTTTCCGATGAAAATAAAGCATAAAATAAACGACAAACTACAACACTTTCTTATTGTTGGCTTGGAATCCAAAACGTGTTTCTTTAAGCACCTGAAAAACCAATTTCTGCAGATATTGAGCTTTATCTGTTAATGCAGCTTCTTTTACTAATAATTTATATATACTCAAAAAAAAAATAAATAAATAAATAAAACCTACAGGATTAAGAGTTTGAATCTGGACCAATGACACATGATAAATCAGTGTTGATAAAAATTTAAATATTTCTACAATCCTGGCAATGAAGGAAACAAACAATAAAAAATGATAACAGAATAAGTAATATCAGAAACATTTAGCTATATGAATATCAACGTATAGAATATCCAAATTGTAAATACAGACTTACATTTATTATTCAGTTTTTATTCCTATTTCATCCTTAATATTATGCAGAGACTAGAAATTATTGCACCAGCATTCCTATATATTTCTGATTTGATTTTCCAGAAAATGACTTGAAATCATATTTTGTTTTTACAGATTTGTAACGAAAAATATGCTTATTATGCTTTAGTGTCTTCCATTTTTTAAGATTAGAACTTACAGTGTTTACATGTTGAAATATATTTTACTGAATAAAATATTTATCGACCTTTTTTTTAAACAATTATTAAAAAAAAGGATGCTTTGATTGTACTTTATTTTAACTTTAAACAGCATTGATAAAATTAAAGTGAGTAAAATGCTATTGATTTCAATGATCCTATTTGTATGTGCAATGATTATGTGTGATATTTAAATTCATGTAAAAACTATAATTTGATTCACAATCATATTAATTGATTTATACATTATTTAAGGCTTAATAAGTTATTCATTAAAAACATGTGATTCATTTTTTTAAAAAAGGTGGAATATGCACATAAAAAATAAAGAAAAAACCTTCATAATAATTTTATCACAACTTCCATTACTAAGGAGAAATATATGAATTCTTCAGAAAACTGAATTAATTCTCCTGGATTGAGATTTAGTATTTATGTCAAACAATAACACCAACAAATATAATTAAAACTCAAGGTAGGAAAACGCTTCTTGACAAATTAAAAGAGTAAAATATCGTCGCCCCAGAGCAACAGTAGGATATCTTACTCTTATTCCTGGGTTTCGATGTCTTACTGTTGCTCTGGGGCGACGATATGTGAACATATTTGAGACCCGAATAATTATTAATTTCATTCAATCATTCCTAAAGAATACCGTGGAAAACGTAGGGAAAGGAAATACATGTTATTTTGAAAACATTACTTCATATAAAAAATGTAGATTCTCAATTGAAATGAGTCAAAACCCTTTAAATGAAGTATTCTTACAATTTAAATTGCTTCATTTTAATGATTCAAAAATTTTATTTAAAACTCAAAGAGTAAAAATACCTTTGACTATTTTTTACGAATGAAATACTCTTGTTAAGGCGCTAAAAATGAGTATGAGCACTGGTATATGAAATTTGTATGCTTCTCTTAATGCATCAGAAAGTGCTAGTATACACTGCAGTAGGAATTTCCAGTATACATCAAAATCACGTTCTGAACATTTCGATTCAGAAAAAGGGTTTAGTTGCTTAAATATGTACTAACGTGTTTTCCGAATATACTCCGTTAAACGGAGAGTATATTGAAATGTCCAAAATGAATGTTCCAAAAAGTGTACCGAATACACCCCGCTTAGAATATCTGTTTAATTTACACTTAGGATCACATTTGGTTGCATTTGTGAAATCATTGCCTTCTTTTACATACAATTTTAACTGCTATGTTTCACCGGCAGTAAATATAACATTTTAGTGTAATACTAGTAGACATTTGTTGGAATGATTTGTAGTAAATTGGTGTCGCCAAAAGAATAATCTTCCCTGGTATAAACCGTCTCGGCGTTGTACTGCGGCGGTTCACAGTTTAGCTGCGGGATTGCACTATTTGCAGCAAACACCTTACAGGCAAAAGCAATGGGCTATTGCGTAAGTGATATAAAATGCGTTCCCAGAATTATAAAATAAAATGTGCTGAGCCAAATAAATTTCTTAAAAGTTTTTTTACAACTTTTAGAGCATCAGTGCTTCTAAATAATGTGAAAAAAGGTACAGTGTATGTGTTAAATATATGTGTGTTGAATATTTTCTGAGAATTTAAAGTGTATTACATATATTAATTTTATTTTTTTAGGTTTCTTGCACTGAAAAAATGTTGTGTAGTTATCCATAAAAAAAGAGAAATGAAGCAGTATCACAGCACAGCACCGTACACATACAATGATAAAGCAATTTCATCAGAAATATTTCCAAAACAGAAAGAAAACTGGGACAACTTGCAGACACCTTGCATGACATCACGGTTATTGAACTTCTAACCAATAACAAGACTTTTGAGCTTCTTACATCGTTGTGCATAAAAATACTCATTAAAAGAAAATGGGACTTCTTCAATACGTTCTTATAATTATACTTCTTTCTGTAAAGAAATTAACAGGTAAGAAAGCTTCGTTTTTTTTTTCTTTTTTTAAGACAAAGTTACAGTTATACATGTTACAATACAACATATTGTTAGTTTTACACAAATAAAGGTTATGTTTATGAATATATATTTATATGATTATAAGTTGATAATGTTTTGAAATATTTTTATAAGTGTTCTGAATAAAGTCAACACAAAAGTACAAATGTCATATTCACAATAATTAGCCAATTAATCACAGTTATTGGTCCTTAGATCGTACAAGTATTAGTAATATTAAAAACTATACGGTAAAATATACTAGTGGAAATAGTATGACATAAAGTCCTTTCTGACAAATAAAGATCACAATCAAAGATTGCTGACAGGTGTTCAACTATGTTTCTAAAAGTTATTATGTTATTTTAATTTAGATTTACCTTTTCATATACGTTTTTTCGTTTTAATTATCGCATCGAAACAGATTGTTGATGTATTTTCCATATAGGTTTTCCTTCATTTATTAACACCGAAATATTTACGAAAACATAGTTCTTGAACAAAAATTTTGAAAAGATTATCAACATATGTAAATAACGAACATCGATATTTATAACATTTCTAAGGTATGTGCCTACTCTTAAAATCCTCGTTTTTGTGAAATTTTTCAAAAATCTGTAGTAAAAATAAGTTTTGCTCGCTCATTTGATAAAATATATGTTTAGGATTCCAAAAATGTTTTACTTTAATTCCTGCGATTTTTAGAAATAGAGTTATGGATCCAAACATGAAGCGGAAGTGAAGTTTTCGTAAACGGAAGTGAGCATTATGTAAGCCCCAGAAATGTAATTAGTTTACTACAACAGCCACTCTATAATCTCCTAACACTATTATGACCCAATTTCTTATTTAAATGTTAAATTAAGTTAATTTTTTACTTTTTGAACTGATTTTGTTACTCAACATTAAAAACTTCAATTGCACTTTCGAAAAAACTGCGATTTTCGTTTTTTTTGGGGGGGGGGGGGGGAGAAAACCTGGTTTCTAAAAATATCGTCGAGATATTGAAATGAAATTTCGTCTGTATATTCAGCTCATTTTGAGGTATGTTAGGAAGCACCAAACAGTTTGTATTTATGTATTCACTAACTTTATGACTGTTTTTATTTGAAAATTTGTAATTTTATTTGAAAAGTCATGTTATGTCCATAAAAGTTGTCCTACTTGATCAAGTTTTTCAAATATTATAAAGTATTATTTAGAGTAGTATTAATTTTCACTAAAATTTTACTAAAAATTGCCCATTTACCTAAAATCTAGAAAAAATCCACGAATATTGAACTTGATTTCATTGTTTTATTTCGTATTCTAACCAAAAACATGTATGTTAAATAAAAATTTTATATTTTTCAAAAAAATGTGCTCCGAAGGTAGGCACATACTTTAGAAAGAGCTTAAGCGTCAAACTTTCCTGCAATTAAAAAATAATGTCTCACAGCAAATGCTGAACTAACTGGAACTAACTATTATATTCTTCAAAATCTAAAGTAAAATTCTAAACGTTTTAAGTTCCTTGAGATTAATCCTTTAACTGCATTTAAACTGCTGCACAATGCTTACATGAGGTTAACGATTTTCCATGAAAACTGCAAAGACTTAAATACAATTTCTATGTAATTTGTTTACTATGCTTGTTCTAAAACTACATTGTGACAATAGCTTTTAACCATAATGTCAGAGTCAGGTAATTAATGTCTATGCAATATACTCAAATACATATGTAACGATGCGTAATGGGCAGTTTCAGGACAATAAATTGTGTTTTGAAAATTAGCCGATCTAAGCACTAATGACTGCTTTTAAACAATTCACTAACACCATTACGAAAGGTCATGGCTAAAATGGAAATATGTGGCATATTTTATAAAAGGTGCATTAAAACTGCAAAGTATATGCATTTATGGTGAGGGACACATATTACTAAGAAACATATGAACACTGTTAAAAAAATCCGAGTAATTGTTTCTTTATGATTTTTTTTTTAAATTTTTTACATAAAACTATCTCAGCTATTATTTCCCAATAAAAATTGAATCTACTATTCATTTAGAGGACCAGTCACGATTTGAGAAAACAAAAATAGATTTTTGTTCATCCTTTATTATTAATAGGTTAAAACTGGGATACGCTGGATAATAGATGGGAATACGCTATAAATTTCAGAAATAACTTTACAAACTATGTAGAATCAATTTGTATATTTTCGTGAAAGTATCTCTTATGACCACGGAGATAAAAGCATTTCTTAAAAAAATATAAATTTTGTTTGAAGGTTTTTAGCTCTACGCTTTACGAAAATGTAAAACTAAATTCCACATAGTTTGTCAACTTATTTCTGAAACTTACAGCTTATTTCAAGCTATGTACAATGAAGGATGACAAAAAGCCTTTTTTTCCCCAATTTGTAGTTCGGCGCCTTAAGTAATAGTAGACTTGAATTTTAATGGAAAATGACAGCTGGAGTATACCTTTTATGTGAAAAAAATTATAGAGCATTTAATTTCTTATTTTTCGAGAAATCCGAAAAAATGTGAGTTTTAAAGTTTGTGACTTTTGATCATATAGATTTGTTCTGTTAAATATATATGATTGATAAACTGAAATTGGTAACAGAACACTTCGCTTCGTAATAGGTATAATTTTTCAAAAACGCGCAAACAATCTAGCTTTTACTGCTTATTATCGCTGATCTTACCTATCACAAAGTGATGTGTTCTGTGCACGCACCCAGTTTATCCGCCTCCCCGTGGCTCGGCTCAAGTATAGCATAAGGAAGATATTCTGAGAGTGTCGCTTTTTGACAAAGAACAGTGTTGGCTTATTTCTGGTGTGAAGATGGAATTGGGAAAAGTTACTTTGAAAGTTTAGCAATCTTGTAATCTCCATCAGATCTACAAATGCAAAATTAATGGTTCCAACCTTAATTTTGCATTTGTAGATCTGATTTGCAGTTTACTTCTTATTTGGAAGGTTCTGAAAACATTCATTTAAGAAATTCGGAAAATGAAGATGATACTGAGAAAAGTTGCTTTGAAAGTTAAGCATTCTCCAGCAAATCTGCAAATGCAAAAAAAACTGGTACCAATCAGTTTACTTCTTATTTAGAAGGTTACTGAAAACATTTATTTAAGAATTTAAGAAGGAAGTAAAAACTTGGTTTCTCATTTTTTTTTAACATTATTTTGGAAGATTTAGTTTTGATGTAAATAACACTTTTGTGCATATTTTGCATACATTCAGTGCATAATTTGAATTTGGGTGTGGTTTTTCATTTCTGTTTTCAAATGATTATAGATTACCTTTGGAAGATTCAGCAGGTCGCATAAGACCTACGGAACAAAGATTGAGTAATGTTGCTGTAAAACTTCTTAAAGGTTTATCTATCAACTACAGCCACTTGGGGAGATAAATGGGCTCTTCCATTTATTCCTAGTCTCTATGAAATATAAAAACATGATGGTGTTCTATAACAAATGGTTTTATTCACTACAAAACAGTGATAAAGTCAAAATTTTCCTAATTCAGTTACTTCCCGAAACGTTAACTTGGACACAGGCAAAACATTTTGCATTCTTCTATATAAAAGAAGAAACATTGAAATTATATTTTCCATTGCCTTAACACACAAAACTTACACCAAATACTAAATAATTCAATTGCGTAAGGTTTTCACAAAATGCATGCTATTTTAATAGCGCAGGAGGTCAATTTTAATTTAGCTTTGCGTTTCCATAATGAAAAGATTCCAACTTAAATATGATGATTTAAAGAACATCTTGCATTTTATGACACAAGATAATAATAGGGGCATGTCTTGTAAGTGCAAAATCACGTGACTGATTCTCTGACCGGACATATTTTATTTTTAGCTCTATCTAGCTTGAAATTTCAGTCATGCCCATAAAATCTTTTGAAGAGGAAACGCCTCAAGATTTCCTCCACCTATAAAAGTTAACTACTCTCCTGTAACACGCAATTCAAATATCGTGCTTCCACCTTTCTCATAAACAAACTTCAAGGCAAAAATTACACCTTTATAGTCTCTGTACATGTTGCTATGGAAACTGTGTACACGTCTTATTTCCCTTCCTCAAAGTAGCTAATTTATGGATGATTCTATGGAAAAAAAAGTTATTGCTGCTGAAAATGTTAGACTTCATATTTGTGTGACAAAAGTGTTATAATGCTTCATAAAAGTTTACTCTAAAATATACATTAGCTTGTCAACATGGCACGCGTGATAATTACATTTACTTGATATTTTATTATTTTTAGTCCGAAAATAAGATGCTCTGCACGCAACGAAAGGACTTTTTTTACATAACATTTTCTTCTTACAAAAGAAACATGTGTAGAGTGATATAATACTGTTGTTAGCTTTTGAACGTTGTTAAATAATAAAATTTTAATATGTTGTGCAATGTTTATAAGGGATTTTTATAAAAAGAAAAGTAGATAAAAGTGCATGAACTCCTATACTTGCTTAGCATGAAATTGTAATTACATGACGCTAAAAATCAAAATAGAAAAACAAATATTAGTAGGTAAATACTTATTCATTTGATTTACTCTTTTCCGTGTTATAAAAGAACTACGCAGAATGATTTCCTATGTGTTTACTTATTTTTTTTTTATCCTTTCTTCACAATCAGAAAAAAAAAAACTTTTATTTACTTTACTGCATTAATGAGTTATCACTTTAAAAATATAATAATAATAATCCAAAACTACAATGATTATTTCCAAATGACGTTCCAGGATTTCACGTATTTACACCAGTTTCCTGTGAAAAACAAGTTTTTTTTTTCAAAAAGTTTTCTATTGGTTTGTGAATGTGTTAAATAAGTTTTAAGGAAATTAAACTTGTTTTCCCTAAAATATCGTCAAGGTGTTGCGATGTCGCTTATTGTTGCACTGGGTTGTGAAAAAAGTGTGTAAACACTTGCTAAAAACGGAGTGTTTAGCATTTTGGAAAACACTAGTCGACCCGTGCGGAACTCCGCACTGTGCTTCGAATCGTTTCATAAGGCATTTCGCTCTTTAAAAATTTCAAAGGAAGAAAATTATGAAGAAGAACCGAAAAAAAGTAAGCGCAGAAGAGAAGGCATGTAATTTAAAGACATCAGTAACAAAACCTCGTTAAATACAACTTTGTGATAATTTGATCATCGCTCACCTTTTGGTCGGACATGTTTTCAATGCAAACATAAATATCATTAAAAGTGGCTGAGTAGTGACACGTGAAAAAGCAATAATTGTGCGTGTGAAAAAACAGGTTGTGGCAAATACAGTCCTGCCCATGTGAGCATCTGACAGAAAAAAAAGAAACATTAAAGAGATATTTATTGGCACGTATTCGAATTAGCGCCATTCTGATTAACAGCGCGACACCCCAACAATCCTAGCAATTGCGCCTTCCTTTTCGAAAGCTATTCATTGAAGGAATGCGTAGTAAAAAACAGCAAAAAAGCTTTTTGACAAAAAAAAATAATAATAATAATAAGATCATGATTCTATATTTTGTCATTAACCAGCATGATACGATTTAAAATTATTGGTAAAGCATGGAATTTGATTAAAGAATGACGAAGATCTAACGTAGCGATTGAAATAAACATTCCAGAGAAGTAATAAATTAGATTCAAAATAAGTGTAATAAATTTTATCTTTGAATATTGAACTATTTCACAAAGAAGGTTGCTTTAACCGTTACGGCTTAAATGCCCGCACATGTTTCTCTTTTAATCGAACACTTAAAATGCAAAACCAAAACCAGTTGAACTGAGTCCGTTTTTTAAGTGTAATTTTTCAAACGTTTACAAAGTGGTTTTTTTTTTCAGCAGAAAGCAGAGGAGTAAAAAATGATTTCTTGCTAATGAAGTTGATAATAATTTTAATGCTTTATATCGTATTCGCGCGAATAAAAAATTAAAGGGGGGCGGAGTGAAACTCGTAGTTTTAATTTGGCGTAGTACTTTTTCATTTGTACAAAAGGTCGAACACTGCTATTAGAAACAGGGGTGATTGTGAGTTCATCAAAAAATACCTGAAAGTTTCAAAGCGAGAACGGGGGGGGGGGGGGAATCTTTGGCCCCTATTACTTAAGTGCACCTTTGCCATAGTATTAAATAGTTCTGAGTCAAAATATTGTGTGTGCATTTAATTAAATTTTTAATGGGTTACAAAGTTACTTTTGAGCTGGTGTTATACAAATTATCTTGACATTTGTACATCTTAAGGGATAGCTGTCCATCTTAAGGCTCTTACAGGTATATCTGATGAGTATTATAAAATTAAAAGAAATAGCGGAGGTAGGGAGATAAAAGCACAACAAAAAAAAAAAAACATAATTCGGTATTTTCGGACATAAAAATACCGGAAAGACGTCCGAAAATACCGGAAATTCGGTAAAATACCGAAACACAATCACCCCTGATTAGAAACATCTACATTTCAGCATACAATGAAAATGTTTTTCTGCACAAAAAGGATTTCCTTTAGGTAAATCTAATACTTTTTTATGCTTACATTATGCTGAGTGGTCTGGATGTAGTCAAAGCTTAAAAAAAGGAAGAACACTCTTCGATTAACAATAAACTTATCCGAATGAGAACTGTAGTCTGCATAAAGGAGTCGAAACACCAAGTAACATTCCCACTGCATTTATTTTATTACGTTAGTATGTTATGAGTACATGTAATGCGTAATTCTAATATAAATTTGATATTATGTCGGACAGCCCAAACTTGCCCGAAGTTCAGATAGTTTATAGCCGAACGCTCTACCGAAAAAAAACTTATCAATTTAACTGAACAACTAAGTCCAGTGCTTTTAAGCTTTTTTAAAATATGAACACACACACAGGCTATTATTTTTTTTTGCCGAAAGCGACGTACAAAAATGGAAAACTGCATTAGAACTTTGCTTTAAAAAAATGCATAAGAACTACAGGCTGCATCAAGGTTTTGAAACAGCAAGGGGCGTTTTCGAAAACTTGATTTTTCGACCGTAAGTCTATTTTTCGTCATTAGCCAGCTTGATAAGTTTTAAAATGAGAGGGGAATAATATATAAAATAAAATATTGAAGAAAAATGTTTTTATTTTTAAAAATTTTTACAATTTCTTACCGCAGGCTGCTTGAACCGTTATGACTTAGATGGCAGCACGTGTTCATCATTTAACAGCACGGTTAAAATACAAAATAAAGTGAACTATGCTCTTTTTTAAGCGTAGCTTTTCGAATGTAGTAAAAATGTGATAAGCTATTTGTTTTTTTGCAAAAAGAAGAAAAAATGTATATTTTACCCTTCAAATTGAGGTAGTAATTTTTTTATTTGTACAAAGAGTCAAAAACTCATTAGAAGAATATATATTTCAATATACGATTTATTATTTTTTTCTGAACAAAAAACAATTCTATTGTAGTCTGAAATCTTAAACCTGTTATTTATATTTTCGCTTACATTATGCTTTAATTTTCTTACCAGAGCCAAAGCTTAAAAAAAAAACAACCGTACAATTCAGATGTAATTTAGCACAAAGTCACATCAAGTCTTCATAACAGCAAGGAGAGTTTCCTTCTCATTTATTCTATTCCCTCATATTTATTATTCACGTAATTAAGTGTTCATGTAATGCGAGATATTTCTCTAATTTTTTGTTGCAGATTGTCCAGACGTGGTCCCGAACACTCATTCTCCTAGTTACGAGAAAAACGCTCTGCCGATCAAGCTATTCAGCTCTGTCAGTCATAGTGCAAATTAAAATCATAAGTTTAGCCGAAACCTCATTCTGGTTCTTTAAAACAGGTTTTTCAGCTGAAAAAAACAATTTTTAGACCGTGGGTCTATTTTTCGTCAGTAGCCAGCACCATCAGCTTTAAAATAAGGTGTAAATCAATGAAATCGATCAAGAATTGAGGAAAATCTGGCGTAGAAACCAAAAACAAGCTACAGAAATAATATATAAGGATATTATGTCGAAGAGCCCAAGCTTGCCCGAAGTTCATATAGTTTATAGCCGAACGCTGTACTGAAAAAAACTTAGCAATTTAACCAAACAACTAATTCCAGTGCTTTTAAGCTTTGTTAAAATATGAACACACACAGTTTTTTTTTTTTTTTTTTTTTTTTTTTTTTTTTTTGCCGAAAGCGACGTAAAAAACTGGAAAACTGCATTAGTACTTTGCAAAAAAAAAAAAAAATGCATAAGAACTACAGGCTGCATCAAGGTTTTCAAACAGCAAGGGGCGTTTTTGAAAACTTGATTTTTCGACCGTAAGTCTATTTTTCATCATTAGCCAGCCTGATAAGTTTTAAAATGAGAAGGGAGCAATATATAAGATAAGATATTGAAGAGAACTGTTTTTATTTTTGAAAATTTTTACAATTCGTAGCCGCAAGCAGCTTGAACCGTTATGACTTAGATGGCAGCACATGTTCATCAGTTAACAACACGGTTAAAATACAAAATAAATTGAACTATGCTCTATTTTAAGCGTAGCTTTTCGAATGTAGTAAAAATGTGATAAGCTTTTTTTTTTTTTTTTTTTGAAAAAAGTTGAAAAAATATATATTTTACCCTTCAAATTGATGTTGTATTTTTTTTTATTTGTGCAAAGAGTCAAAAACTCATTAGAAGAATATATATTTTAATATACGATTTATTATTTTTTTCTGAACAAAAAACAATTCTATTGTAGTCTGAAATCTTAAACCTGTTACTTATATTTTCGCTTACATTATGCTTTAATTTTCTTACCAGAGCCAAAGCTTAAAAAAAAAAAAAAAAGTACAATTCAGAAGCAATTTAGCACAAAGTCGCATCGAGTTTTGATGACAGCAAGTAGCTTTTCCTTCTCATTTATTCTATACCCTCATTTCTGTTATTCACTTCATTAAGAGTTCATGCAATGCGCGTTATTTCTCTAATTTGTTGATGCAGATTGTCCGGACGTGGGCCCGAACGCTCATTCTCCTGGTTACGAGAAGAACGCTCTTTCAATCAAGCTATTCAGCTCTGTCGGTCGTAGTGCAAGTTAAAGTTATAAGTTTAACCGAAAACCTCATTCTGGTTCTTTAAAACTGGTTTTTCGCCTGAAAAAAACAATTTTTAGACCGTGGGTCTATTTTTCGTCAGTAGCCAGCACCATAAGCTTTAAAATAAAGTGTAAATCAAAGAAATCGATCAAGAATTGAAGAAAATCTGGCGTAGAAACCAAAAACAGGCTACAGAAATAATATATAAGGATAATAATAAGATCATGCTTCTATGTTTTGTTATTAACCAGCATGAAACGATTTAAAATTATTCAAAAAGCATGGAATTTGATTAAAGAATGACGAAGATCTCACGTCGCGATTGAAACGAACATTCTAGAGAAGTAATAAATTAGATTGAAAATAAGTGTTTTTATCTTTGAATATTGAACTATTTCACGTAGAAGGTTGCTTTATGAGTTACGGCTTAAATACTCGCACATGTTTCTCTTTTAATCGAACACTTAAAATTCAAAACCAAAACCAGTTAAACTGAGTCCGTTTTTTAAGTGCAATTTTTCGAACGTAGACAAAATGCATTTCTTTTAAGCAGAAAGCAGAGGAGTAGAAAATGATTTCTTGCTAATGAAGTTGATAATAATTTTAATGCTTTATATCGTATTCGCGCGAATAAAAAATTATAGGTTTACTGGGTGAAACTCGTAGTTTTAATTTGGCTGAGTATTTTTTCATTTGTACAAAAGGTCGAACACTGCTATTAGAAACATCTACATTTCAGCATACAATGAAAATGTTTTTCTGCACAAAAAGAATTTCCTTTAGGTAAATCTAATACTTTTTTATGCTTACATTATGCTGAGTGGTCTGGATGTAGTCAAAGCTTAAAAAAAAGGAAAAACACTCTTCGATTAACAGTCAACTTATCCGAATGATAACTGTAGCCTGCATAAAGGAGTCGGAACACCAAGTAGCATTCCCACTGCATTCATTTTATTACGTTTGTATGTTATGAGTACATGTAATGCGTAATACTAATATAAATTTGATATTCTTTCGAACAGCCCAAACTTGCGCGAAGTTCAGATAGTTTATAGCCGAACGCTCTACCGAAAAATACTTATCAATTTAACCGAACAATTAAGTCCAGTGCTTTTCAGCTTTGTTAAAATATGAACACACACACAGGCTTCTTTTTTTTTTTTTGCCGAAAGCGACGTAAAAAATGGAAAACTGCATTAGAACTTTGCTTTTAAAAAATGCATAAGAACTACAAGCAGCATCAAGGTTTTCAAACAGCAAGTGGCGTTTCCGAAAACTTGATTTTTCGACAGTAAGTCTATTTTTCGTCGTTAGCCAGACTGATAAGTTTTAAAATGAGAGGGGAATAATATATAAGATAAGATATTAAAGAAAAATGTTTTTATTTTTGAAAATTTTTACAATTTGTTACCGCAGGCTGCTTGAACCGTTATGACTTAGATGGCAGCACGTGTTCATCATTTAACAGCACGGTTAAAATACAAAATAAATTGAACTATGCTCCTTTTTAAGCGTAGCTTTTCGAATGTAGTAAAAATGTGATAAGGTATTTGTTTTTTTGCAAAAAGAAGAAAAAATATATATTTTACCCTTCAAATTGAGGTAGTAATTTTTTTATTTGTACAAAGAGTCAAAAATTCATGAGAAGAATATATATTTCAATATACGATTTATTATTTTTTTCTGAACAATAAACAATTCTATTGTAGTCTGAAATCTTAAACCTGTTACTTATATTTTCGCTTACATTATGCTTTAATTTTCTTAACAGATCCAAAGCTTAAAAAGAAAAAAAAAAAAACGTACACTTCCGAAGTAATTTAGCACAAAGTCACTTCAAGTTTTCATATCAGCAAGGAGCGTTTCCTTCACATTTATTCTACTCCTTCATAGTTGTTTTTCACTTAATTAAGTGTTCATGTAATGCTCGATATTTCTCTAATTTTTTGTTGCAGATTGTCCGGACGTGGGCCCGAACACGCATTCTCCTGGTTACGAAGAGAACGCGCTGCCAATCAAGCTATTCAGCTCTGTTGGTCAGAGTGCAAGTTAAAGTTATAAGTTTAACCGAAAACCTCATTCTGGTTCTTTAAAACAGATTTTTCGGCTGAAAAAAACAATTTTTAGACCGTATGCCCATTTTTCGTCAGTAGCCAGCACCATAAGCTTTAAAATAAGGCGTAAATCAAAGAAATCGATCAAGAATTGAGGAAAATCTGGCGTAGAAACCAAAAACAGGCTACAGAAATAATATATAAGGATTTTGAAATTTGCATTATTACTTGGCAAGTAAAATTTCGATTTTTTTCAAGTGTTTGCAATCTTTTGGTACATTTCTAGAAATGTAAAAAAATACGACAGTAAATTAAATGTTTTGTTAATTTCTTGACATTTTTACACTATACTCTTTTGACAAAAGGCACACTTTGACAGATCTAGCTTTTTGAAATTAAAAAAAAAAAAAATCGTTCGCTACTGCACACACTTGGTGTGTCAAGTAATAGTTAAAAATGGCATAGTTCAGCAGCTTGCAACACTTTATTTGCGCTAACACAATGCCATTTACTTCTGCACGGTCCACACATTTATTCTAAAAAATTTTCTTCATACTTATTCATATGTACGGGAAACCGTTTTTTTATTTACTTGGGAATCCGAATTGCGTTTCTTATCTGCACATTTAGTGGAAAGTATTTCTAGCGTTAACTTCTAATTAGAAAAATTAATAATAAGAGGCCTACTATGTTATCCCAAAAAAACAAAGAGAAATGTTGATACATTTCAAAATTAACACAAATGCTCAATGTACGCTAAATCTCTCTCAAGTTTTTCTCTCAAGATATTTGTTAGTTTAAACTTGGGAACACGTTTGATAACATACTGGGGCACATTGGAGGAAAACAAATGGGCGCTCTTTTGAAACCAACGCTGTCTTTCATATAAAAATGTAATTACAACACCTTCCTTTAACTACGATTCAGGAGAATCTCGCAATATGATCCTACTAGAAATGTTGCGGCGAAGAACTGCTATCGGTTGTTGTCGCGAATACTGCCAAAAAGTATGGCCTTCCCTAGTGGTGGAAGGCTATCATGTGCCTGTTGCTGGTTGACTAATGTCACGGGAAATTGTAGTGAAACTAAGAGCAGAAACTACTGTTATAATTAAAAGCGTGTCATATATGCACTGTACAAATTGTTCTGAAACGTGTTCTAAAATAAGAGGTATGTGTTATTGTTTCCAAACTGCTTTCAAAAGTGTTAAAAAGATGTGCTTAACCAAATAAGTGTTCTGAAAAAGAAGATGAAAGTTGTTTCAAAATGCTTTTCAAAAGAAAAAAAAGACTGTTTTTGTCTTTAAATAATCAGCTGTTTAAGAAACAATTTGACTTTTAAAGGAAATATTTCTCTTCAGTATAATTATTAATACTTAAATAAAATGTAGTGATAATTTCAAAGTAATTTGAAAAATGATTTCCCAGAAAAATGAATTTTACGTTTTGAGAAAATCGCGTTTGAAAGTAAAATTGTACGTACATTTTAAGCATTCCATCCCTGTAAATGTTTAAATGAAGTAGTTTTGAATATGCATATAAGCATGAATTATTTGTCACTTCAAAGCTCTTGATTTGAAGATTTTGAACATATAAAACAGACATATTATTTTTCAAAAAATTTCAAGGCACAAACTATACAGAAGAGCAAAAGTGTATTAATTTTTAAAATGCATGGTATTTTTCGTCATAATTAATTATAAAATTATGAAATGAAAACTACATAAATGATTGCATGTACTGCTTCTATTTAAGCTATGAATAAAAACATTATTACAGTAAAAATCAATCAAAACATGCTTGATTATAGGAACTGTTTTACTATTTTATGTAATGTTAAGTTATGTTTTAAATTTTATGCATGGTGCATAAATATAAATTTCATTTAAATATCTGTAATTAATTAAATGTCAGAAAGTTACCGAACGGGTTTTTAAATAAATAATACTATTATCTTTCTTTATTAAAAGAGTTCCTTCAGAAAATCAAATTCTTTTGAAATGAAAATTACATATTATGTGTAACGCGCAGAATAAAAAATGTTTTTAACAAAGTATACCAAAGGTAGAATGAAAAGAAATGCAGTTATGCTGCTTTTATTTACTGAAATTTAACTTTATTTTCATTTAAAAAATATTCGAAAACAATATATAGAGATACCTTATTGTGTTTGAAATTGTTTCAATACCAGAAATAATGTCATTTTACCCAAATCGTTTTACTTCAAGTTTAAACAATCAAAAATATTTTTTTTCAACCCGAGACTTCCAGTAGTCAATCAATAGGTAACAATATTACCATGTTAAAAATGAACAACAACTTTAAACAGGGTTACGTGATAAGAAAAATAACTTACTATAATGACGTTGGTAAGTTATTTTTCTGAAAACTGGAAGCAAACTTAATTATAAAGCTCGTCTTACTGAATTCTTTTCGTTCCTGACAGGAATCTTAAGCAAGCAGTGTGAGAGTTTTAACAAGTATGATATTAAATGTTTTTCCATAAGAAATCACGTTAACAAATTGACTTTAGCATGCTCAGCAGAAATACAACAAAACTTTTCTTCAAGACTACCTGAATTGGAATCGTGAGTTTCGTTTCGAATTCTTAAACAGGGCTCAGTATATTAAAATCAAACAAAAAGCAAGACTTATGCATATTTTGCAGCTAAAATTAAGGATGTGGCTGAGTAGTTTTAAGATATCTAGACAACTGGTTAATGAATAAGATTTATAAATTTTAGAATAATTGTGTTGTAATTCTTGGCAGTATATCTTTAGCACTGAAATAATGCAAATGACTCCAGATCTATTGAATATAAAACAAATATAGATCAAATTGGATTGTTTTCCGCTTTAAAATTTGAAATAACACTTTTAAAAACATGTTTGTATAACCAACTTCAAACTTTGTAAAACAATATACATTACACATTATCACAACTTCTAAAACTTGCGAGCGGCAAAAACTGAGTGAAGATGAAACATTGATCTGAATAAATACTGCAATGAACTGCAAGTATTTTATTTGTTAACAAATAGAAATTGACAACATATACAATTTTAAATCATTGAGTTTTCTTACCTTATTCGGTAATAATTACATCGTCAGTAATCGCATAGATAAAGGCCTCAATTGCATATAAAATCTGCTAAAAAGGTGATATAATATGTTCTGTAAATTTTGAAATTCCAAACAAATTTCTTCAGAAGCAGAAAAAAACGGTTTTTCTTTTGGTACTAATACTTTAAATGTGAAAGTATGTTATTTCCTCTCAAATTTGCAAAGAAAGCAGCTATTTTTCGTGGTTAATTTGTATGCTCGGTATTAAACGTAATAAAATGGCAGGACCTAGATAAGAACTCTCAAATAAGTCTCCATTTGATTAGAAAAAAAGAATATTCAAAACTAGTCGACCCGTGCGGAACTCCGCACTGTGCTTTGCATCGTTTCATAAAGCATTTCGCTCTTTAAAAATTTCAAAGGATGAACATTATGAAAAGGAACCAAAAAAAAGTAAGCGAAGAAGAGAAGGCATGTAATTTAAAGACATCAGTAACAAAACGATTTAAATTTATTCGTAAAGCATGGAATTTGATTAAAGAATGATGAAGATCTCACGTAGCGACATTCTTGAGAAGTAATAAATTAGATTTAAAATAAGTGTTTTTACTAGTCGACCCGTGCGGAACTCCGCACTGTGCTTCGAATCGTTTCATAAGGCATTTCACTCTTTAAGAATTTCAAAGGAAGAACATTATGAAGAAGAACCGAAAAAAAAGTAAGCGCAGAAGAGAAGGTATGTAATTTAAACCCATCAGTAACAAAACCTCGTTAACTACAACGTTGTGATAATTTGATCATCGCTCACCTTTTGGTCGTACATATTTTCAATTCAAACATAAATATCATTAAAAGTGTGGCTGAGTAGTGACTCGTGAAAAAGCAATAATTGTGCATGTAAAAAAACAGGTTGTGGCAAACAGAGTCCTGCCCATGTGAGCATCTGACGGGAAAAAAAGAAATATTAAAGAGACTAGTCGACCCGCGCGGAACTCCGCACTGTGCTTCGAATCGTTTCATAAGGTATTTCGCTCTTTAAGAATTTCATAGTAAGAACATTATGAAGAAGAACCGAAAAAAAAAGTATGCGCAGAAGAGAAGGCATGTAATTTAGAGACATCAGTAACAAAACCTAAAATCAAATCCTCGTTAAATACAACGTTGTGATAATTTGATCATCGCTCACCTTTTGGTTGTACGTATTTTCAATGAAACATTAATATCGTTAAAAGTGTGGCTGAGTAGTGACTCGTGAAAAAACAATAATTGTGCATGTAAAAAGACAGGTTGTGGCAAATAGTCCTGCCCATGTGTGCATCTGACGGGAAAAAAAGAAATATTAAAGAGATATTTATTGGCACGTATTCGAATTGGCGCCATTCTGATTAACAGCCCGACACCCCAACAAACCTAGCAATTGCGCCTTCCTTTTCGAAAGCTATTCATTGAAGGAATGCGTAGTAAAAAACAGCAAAAAAGCTTTTTGCCAAAAAAAAAAAATAATAATAAGATCATGCTTCTATGTTTTGCCATTAACCAGCATGATACGATTTAAAATTATTCGAAAAGCATTGAATTTGATTAAAGAATGACGAAGATCTCATGTAGCGATTGAAACGAACATTCTAGAGAAGTAATAAATTAGATTGAAAGTAAGTGTTTTTATCTTTGAATATTGAACTATTTCACATAGAAGGTTGCTTTAACCGTTACGGCTTAAATACCCTCACATGTTTCTTTTTTAATCGAACACTTAAAATTCAAAACCAAAACCAGTTGAACTGAGTCCGTTTTTTAAGGGCAGCTCTGAGTCCGTTTTTTGGCAGCTAGACTCTCAGTTGGTTTCTGAAATTACTTTCTGAATAGTGTTCTGGAATTAGAGTTTCTTCAATTTATCGAGAATCAGCATTATTTAGCCATTAAACGAATTAATTCTTTTGCACATCAAGTCGTGAATTTTCATTTTTTTTTGAGCTATAAAAAAATCACGGGTGCGACAATTGTTGATCTGTAATTTTTTTTTAAATTTATTTTTTATTTCAACCAATAGCCAAAATATACCGTTTTCTCCCGATTTTCGTGTTCCGTTTTTTTCACGAATGTTTTCTGAAGTGCTCACCCTCCCCCCCCCCCCTCCGAAATTAGTTCCCATAAAGTACTTATGAATTACGTAGTACTGAAACTGGTGATTATGATTTTATTTGCACTTTTTTCAGAGATTTTATTGTGGTATGTTATCAATAAACAACATTTATTTACCGAGCCTTACCTCCTTAAACCACTATTAAATTAGAGTCAAAAACCCAAGGCTCCAACACTCGAAGTCACGCTCCATTTCATAAGTTAACTAGTAATTGCATAAAGCTATCTTCTAGCTGATGGATAGGGATTTATTAGGAAAAAAAACTGATTTTTCTGCTATACTGGAGGTAGAGTACTTACAAAATGGGGCGTGGCTTAAAGGAGTGTGTACTTCGGATTTTTTTTAACTCAGCTGGTACTAATTTTAAGAGGAAATGCTTGCCAAGTAAAGTTGTTAGTGTAGTATCTTGAAATCTTTAAAAAATATTCAAACAAAATCATAAAATCGTCAGAATCAATCACTAGTACAAAAATATTCAAACGTAGCTCTACTAGTTTGGGACGGGACGAGGGAGCATTACCTTTTCCCTAAGCATATTTGATTTTTAAAATATGCAAATTTCAAGCAGTAAATAAAAAAAAAAAACACCATGTTGCCAAGGGCAATTGCCAAAGACAGGGGAAACCCAATAACAAAGTGCGTTTCCTTGTTTACTTGTGTCTTGAGAACTAATTGACCGATATCAATGGATTTTTTTTGCAAGGTATGTATTGAAAATAGGGACCAGTGTGGTGAGCAAAGATTGTTACTTCTTATCATATATTTTCATTATCCTTTCAATTTTTCAATTAAAGTTCGGTTAAATTTTCAGACATTTTACTTGGTATCCAGCAAAATCAGAACTCCAACTAAAAAATTTGGATTTATTAGAAGTTCATCTATAAAATGCTTCTTAGTCTGATTTAATGTAGACTGGGATTTCTCACTTTTTGTTGACAATACCTTGAGGCGACAAATATGGCAATAAAATTAATGCTGCATTTATTTTAGCTGTAGAAACTATGTATAATGGGAAAATTCATAATTATGACAAATCATGTAACACAAATTTACATAGAAAAATGTATAAATTTAGGGTATGAAGTAGGGAAAAAAAAACAAAAAATGCTTATTATTGTTATTACAATTTTCAAACATGCTATACTACCTTTTATTTTTTTTCTTTTTAAATCGAGGTTAAACATTAAAACTCTACCTTCAAATATTTATTTTAATTTGCGGAAAAATTGAAAAAATATTGAAAATATTCTGCTGAAATATCAAGCACAAAGATAGAGTTCTTTATGGAAATTAATATTTTTCTATCTTAAAATCATTTGTATTAGATTGATATTTACTTTACTTCATGTTTTATGCAAAGAGATTATATAAACAAAAAGGGGTAAGCATTTATAAGTCTCGTCTACGAGCATAACAAAAAAAAAAAAAAAAAGACGGTATCATTTCAGATTTAAAAGCTGATATAAGCGGTTTGCATGTATTTTTTATTGCATCAAGCGCTTTTTTTCCTCCAGTTTCATCCGTTTGATTCAAGGATTGCTAAACAATTATTTTAAAATATTTTCTACGAACACTTTTGTGTTATAAAGTTCTTGATACTTTCCGATTATTAATTTCTTCAAAATCATATTTTATTTTGCTATTAAAATCTTTCATGTAGTTTTGTAACATTGTTTACTCATTCCAAAATATTGATTTTTACTAACGGATAGAGCTATAAATATTTCATTGAAAATGATAAGTTTGCGAACACTTTTGGGAACTACTGTACAAATTATTATATTGAATAAAACATTAAATGTAGAGTGGAAGGAGAAAAAATATCAATACTTATTGGTAAATAGTATTTGTTTAAAAAAATAAAAATGCAGAATGAAGCAAATTTGAACTATTAAAATAAAAAAATACGCTTCGTTTAACAGAATTATTTTGTAAAATTCATGGAGAAAAATGAAAACACATAACTATGTAATATATTCCACGTTGAAATTAAAAGCTTCATAGTTCTATGCCTCTTATAAAAGCGCTGTATTTATCATCTGTGTTAGTTTAGCTACGGTGGAGTTTTTTTTTTTTTTTTTGTAAGTTTAAATTCGTACAAGGGCCGTGGTAGCCCTATCGGTAGAGTGTCGGATTCGGGGCCGGAGGGTCCTGGATTCGAACCTCGATGGTCGAAGACCCACCGTCGTCATTAAAGGGGACTGGGCGACGTTAAATATGCTCGTGATCTCAATGTCCTCCAAGTGAAACGACACCTCTGGGGGTGCTAGCACCAGGTAGCTATTAGCTCCTGCACTAGTTCTAAATTCTCATAAACTGTTCGATCCGGTGATGGTGCTGCCATCTATCGGTATATAAAATAATGGAGGCAAGGCACTTAGTATGCAGTCCTCGACATAAATACAGTTGTAGTCAGTTGTGACTCTGAATAGGAATAGGAATAGGAAATTCGTACAAATTCTTGCAAATGAAAAAAAATAACGCTAGCTAAGCCTAACGTGGAGGTGACTCAAAGTTAACAGCACACAGAATTCTAAACCTAGTCGAGCCGTTCGTTTTCAGTTCTAATGTGTTTTAAATACAACAATAAACACAACACTTAACAAAAATGCAGCAATACATAAAAGAAGGCACATTGCACATATAAATTTCAATAAATACCAACCTTTTTTATGAATCCTTTAGGATAACTGACGTAAGATAATTTAACGAGCAAGTACAAGACTGAAACGAAAACTTACAGAATGTACTGCACTGTGACGAAATCGGGACGAAATAATTTCGTGAAAAATTTAAGATTTCTGGTTTCGTCAAAAATTACGTGATTCAGTGACGAAAGGATCGTCGAAAATAATGAAATAGTGCTCGAGGATTGCCGAATCGTCAAAATTGAGCGTTTCATTTTTGACAGTGCATACTGATATAGCAGTTTAAGAAGGCTTTTAAAAAATGTGCTTGTAGTCTTCAGAAACTCCTATAAATTTCATTCATATACTTTTAATTTTCCAATGTACCTTGCATCGAGGTGACAATATGCTGAACCATTTTGAAAGTTTATTTTTATAATTTTTTCCTTCAAAGCTTTCTGACAATACATTTGCAAAAGAACACTTATGGCGAAAAAAATAAAAACAATTGAAATTGAGCAAAAAAAGGAAATAAAAAAAGGTAGAAAACCATAAAAGAAAACAATTGAAAAAAATCTACCTATCCCAGTAAAAAAAAAAAAAAAAAACGTAAGCAATTTAGGAAACGAGAAATATTCGCAATGCTTTTGATGATGATACAATTATGTAGTAAAAAAAATGTGATAGAAATGGTTGTAAAATATTTTATTATTATTATTATTATTAAAATTGTTTATCTGAATCGCGGAAATTCCTAGAAACCTAAATTACTTTAATTTATTGTATTATAAACAGTTCTGTTCCCGTTTAAGCACAGACATCAAATTAATTTGTTAATTTTATTACTCAGTTTTTTTAAAACTGCTAGCAAATGCAATAAAAGAATTTTAGCAAGTACCTTTACGGCAGAAAATATTTCAAAATTCATTCCAAACAGATGAAGTGAATTAAGGAAAGCCTTAGAAATCTACAATATTTGAAAAATTACAAAAAATTAAAAACACTTACGTAAGATATGTCTTGAAATTAATTTGCTCATCTGGTTAATAATTAACTTCCCAACTACTATTATTAATTTTTTGCTTTGTAATCATAAAGACTAAAAAAACTGGATTTTTTTTGACATACATACCTAATTAACTAGATGAACCCACGCAGAACTTTTGCTCTGTTTTGAGAATTGTAGAAACAAAAGATTTCTTGTTTTAATTTGAATGGAAACTGATTGTTGTAAATGCAAAGTAATAAACAAAGGACTGTTTTGTATCCTGAAAGTCAAGTAATTATATGTAGACTATACGTATTATAAAACTGAAACTATTTTTATACTTCTTGGCGTCTTCTTGAGGTTTTGTGCAACATTTGTTCGATGTTAATATTTTTTTCCAGAAACCTATAGTGTATTTCAAAGGTTTTTTTTAGCAAAAGTTAGTATTAAAAAACGATTTCAGTTATTTATTTTTATTTTTTTAAGTAAGGCGCTAAGAAAAGTTTTGGTTAAGATTTAAATGTGTTATGGAAAGGAAATACCTTTTACTATCCTATTTCTTAAGTTTTCAGGCGTAATAAACCTTAAAACCGCTTCCGAGAAACTGAATGTTTTTTATGGAAATGTAAAATAACTAGATGTTCGTTTCTTATTTCCAATTCAAGAAAATCTTTATTTTGTATTTACACATTTTATTGAAATTTACCGTTTTTTGTCGTTATTAAATTTAGTAGAACAAATTGAAACCAAAAGATTTAGGTTAAAAATGTTGTTGTAATAATTTTTCAAAACTACCATATAATTCCGATGGAATATGTTTTTAAGAACTAAAGCATAAACACAACTTGCTTATAAATATAAAACATAATATTTTTAATAACGGGGGAAGTTGCTTTTAACTTTTTAGGACCATAAGACGTTTTAGAAAGTTTATGTATATTACCGTCAGCTACTAAGTACACTTGTTTTCTTTTTGCAGCATACTTGTTTTTTATCAACCAGATTTCTTTTTTTTTCTCAAACATAATTATTTTAAATGTAGCAGTATTTCAATATGCCAATTCAAAATGGCAACAAAAAATTATTTTTTTACTTAATGCCATACAACAGATATTTTGTATATTTTTCTTTTTTTTTTTGTTTTTGTTTTGGCGCTTTTTCATTTTCTTTTTTTTTTTTCGCAAATAAGAGCATAAGCTTGTTAGCGACATCTAAGCTGCGTATTTTATTGTCAGTCCCAGAGTACTAATGACAACTGTCAAGTAAGTTATTTCTTTTCACCACGATCCGAAATATAACATCATTAACGAGAAATCCTGAAAAGATGAAAACATAAGTCTGTTCTTTTCTGATTGAGTACTGAAAATGCTTATTCCTTTACATAAAAGTTCTACTTATAGGTACAAAAAAAATTAAAAAAAATAAATAAATAAAACTTGAAATCAAACAGATGCATTTCACATTTTTGTCCTTGACATACCTGTATTGAATTAGGAAAGGTTTTTAATAACAATGTTCGAAACGTTAATAATTACTTAAAAGTGCAATGGAAATGTTCTGAAGCTAAGTTTCTTTTTTTTTATTTCAATCCATTTAATATATAGTCTTTATATAACCATAATAAAAACTGAATTTGTTTCATTTTAGACATATTTTTTCAAATCATTCTTTAGCTCAATGATGTACTTAAATTTTCTAAAGTATGGTTTTCTCTCTTGTATTAGTATCATTATAAGAAAAACACTAAACTACCCATTCGAGTAACATATTTAAATTTGAAAAACAAAAATACCGCAGAAATCTACAGCAATGCTAAAACCATAAAAAAATTACATAATTCAAATTGAATTAAAAAAAACCAAAATCTGTGACCTACTTCCCCCAATTAATTCTAATTTGAATTCCGAAACTTTGAATTCAAATTATGTTTTTCGCAATCACGAGTTGCGACAAGACCCTACTGATTAGAGTTATTGTTTCTAGAAACGGCTCCCCCCCCCCCCAAGCATGTCCCTCCTCCTGGGTGGTTACGTGTGTATAGTTGTGTGTGTAGGCGTACGTGTGTGCACGTAGGCGTGTGTATGTGTGTAAAGGCGTGCGCACGTAGGGGATAGTATATGACCATGCGTGTGTAGGACATGGCCCAGCAAAAGTGGATTCCGGTGGACAACCACCGCCGCCGCCGGTAACGGTGGTGCTGCATCCCTGGGCCAAGCTGAAAAAGGAACCGTAACGTCAAGGACAGTCAAATGAAAGCAATAAGCAACTGTGATTGCTCAATAAACTATGCATAACTATGTTTATCTTTTGAAATATTTCATATCAAAAAGCTTGTTTGCACATACGCATGCACACACACACACACACACACAAAATTTTCTATTTTATTTATGCAGATAATTCTTTTTGATATTCCTCTGTGCTTTATTGAAGTGTATATAATTGAATTCTATACAGTAAGCAGACAACAAATGTAATTTTAAATAAGTTGCATCTGGGATCCGTAGTAGAAGCTTCGTCTTGAAAGCCGGAGGTCGTGGGTTTTATTTCCGCCGGTGTCCTGGCTGTTGGTTCCTTCTCTTGTGTTGTATCTTTTTCCTCTGTGTCCAGACATAAGGCACTTTTCACGCAGTCCTCTATGTATATGAAGTTGTGTAGCTTCTGTACAAATAAATAAATAAATGAATAAATTTAAAATAATAACATTTACACATGCCACACACCCGCACACACTTGCTTCCGCTCGTACTCATTTACACGCCAATAACGCCTCAATTAAGGAACTCTTCAAAAAACATAATATGCTTTTGTTGCAATTTCACTTTTAATTATTTTTTTTCAGTTTGCAATTTGTGTATTTTTTTAAACTTTACTTCAACCACATGTAGAAAGTAACGTACCATAATTGTCGCCCATAATATTACGTCTTTGTGCATAACAAGCATTCATTCTTTCTTCTTCTATGTGAAAAAAGTGGCGTCGAAAAGATCCATTAAGGGCAAGCATTTTGTCAAGCGTGATAATTGGCTCCAAAAGGAAGCCAAGACTCAGTCATGATGTTGTGCGATAAAATGTTAGAAGCATTCCAAAAAATACATTTATAAGATTTTATTCTCGTAGCACATTTTCTTTTGTAGAGAAGTAGAACTATACTTATGTGCTATTTATACTTTGCAAAAATGGTATTTTTCTGATCGTAATGCGAATTGTATTAGTAAATTCTCTCGTGTACAATTCGACGATTTTATTTAAATTTTTGTTCCCATGCTATGGCAACACTATAAAATTGCATTTATTTACTAACATTTAACTAATTATTAAGCCGGTCTTTCTTTGAAAAAGATAATATCTAATATATATTACAACAGTAAAGTCAAGTTAGTTCCTGGATTGTACACCTATATTTCGTCTTTTTTATTTCTATAGCCTTCATATTTATCATTTTTATGTGCATACCTCATTTGACAGATACCTCGTTATTCAAACTTTAGAACACTTATTTACCTGGATGTTTGAAATGAAACGGAGACCTTTTAAGAAGTTACTATCGTCAAATTGATGACAAGATGATATAAAATAATATTAGTAGAGTAAGGCGTATATCAATACCTTCAAAGTAGCACACTTTTTACAATACCATATATGAATGATTGGGTCGATATTATTTTAGAGACTGTAAACCAAAACTTAAAATACACTATAAAATGCTGATTTAGAAGTAAGAAAATAGTGTGTTTCACAAGAAACATCAAGAAACATACATTATTTAAAAACAAATTAATGCAAGCATTTCTTTACAAAATACATAGTAACAAATAATTCTAATAAGAAAAGGAAATAAAATAGAATTCACATTTTGTCTATAGAACTTTTCCTTCGAATAGTACATAAAGTCATTTTCCGTGAAAGAATGAATATGGGTCACACTAACTGTCCAAAGAATAAAGTAAAGCTGGAGTGAAGTTCTGGATCATTTTTTAAACATGAAAACGTAGCTAGACATGCAGCTAAAAACTTCTGTGAACCTGTAACTGACCTCCAAATCTTCGTCATGTTAACCTAGGATGGCTGTATTACTTCGGCATACCTAGGTTAAGACTGAGTTGCTCAACTACGTGATTGCTTTATTATTGTTCTAACCTTCACGCTTCGTGTTTTTTGTTCAACTCATTCCGCACTGCATCCTCTCTTAGAACTGACCTATGAATTTCAGACAGTGATGATCAGATAAATTTAACACAACTACATCTATAAAACCTTTAAAATCTGCAAAATATTTTTTTTTTATTATGTCTGATAACGAAATGTAATTAACGTTGCCACACGCTGCAAAATAGTTTCAAAAATGGGGTTTGCTTTCGCCCACTAAATACTGAACTCTGTTTTAAGCATGAGCATGAATTGGTTTTAACTAACTTAAATTCCATATCGATACATTTTTGTTTTTGACATATCTGTAATTTATGCATTTTATTTCAAAAACAATTTTTCTAACGTTAATTTTAAAATACATATTTTAAAAATCAGTAAAAGCATATTAAACCTTAATGATACATAAAAACCTAGATTCTACATTTCTAAAAGAGCCGTGTTAAAAAAAGAGAGAAATGTACCTATCAACAAAACTCATGATGGGATCTGATGAAAAAAAAATAATAATGTGGGAAAAACGTAGATTGGGGAGACGTGAAATCGGTTTTTAACTGTATTTTGAAATACATGGTCCTATTTGATGTAATTTACTTTTTGTAATCTTTACAGAAATCAAATAATTATTTCCACTTTAAACGTATTTTTTTAACACACATCTTGACTCACTACTTTTAGAGTATACTTGTGTATTCTCTAAAAGCGTGTTTCATTTGACTCTTGATTAGAAAATCGTTAAGCCATACATTGAACAAACGCATTTAAATTTAAAGAAGCTACAGCAAGATATCAAACACACATGCTAAAACCATTAAAATATTTAGGAAAAGTAGGCATTTTGTATTCTGGATAATTCAAATCTAAATTTAATTCGTTCTAGAAGCAGTTGTAGAAAACCAGAATGAAATTAAGCTTCAAAAAGGGATTTCGACTTTTACTCACCTTTCATCTGAAATTCATGAGGAAGTTCCAAACCAGATGTTCGCTTGTACAAACCTCTAGCAGAGAAAATAAATTCTGAACAAAAGATATGGTAATGCAAAAGAAGTGGAAAGGAACCCTGATGAGTTAATTTGACAAGATGAAGAAAAATAATGCTATGTTGGTTTCAAGTGGGTAGTTTAGTGCAATATAAAATGTGACTATATACTGGATATGAATTAGCGTATAATTCAATAAATGTCATTATTTATTTGTCGATGGGTGTTTTGAGAATTTCTGATAAAAGTAAAGCGGATTAAAAGATTACCTTTCAATACTTAGGAATATTTAGAGCTTTGAAATAAAATATAAATTATTATATATTTACAAAAAACAAAAGTGAATAAACAGTTCAGCGTTTGCCAATTGATGGTAAACGTTAAAAGTTTTAAGTTGAATTGCATTAGATATATTTTTCATAAGTTTTAGAATTAGCGCTGGGTGATTGAATCAGTCGTTGAATGAATCAGCCGCTTTACTAGATTACAAATGAACTAAAAAATGGATCGAAATCTGGCTTTAACATTGAAACACTGTAGTATACTTAAATCAAACACGTCGCGTTTATAATTCAGGTGTGTGTGACTAACCGTTTCCCACAAACACGATTTTTTTTTTTGTGTGTGTGTGTATAGTGAAAACAAGCAAGCTGACACTTAGTGAGTTTTCTAAGAATAAAATCAAACAAAACCAGTGAGACGGCATGGTGTCTGCGGGGCTTTTGTGCTCTAGACTTAGTCATAGATAGTATTAACATTGAAGCAACGAGTAAGTATTCTAAGGTTTGCAGGTAGTTTTATAAACGAAAACAAAGCGTCGAAATGAAATTTTACCTGCTTCGCAATCAACCAGAGATACATTTTTTAAAGGATATAAGTTAAAATTTTAACTTCGTAATAGCATTTTCAAGTGTTTTAGCGTAAAATTCTTTAAAAATTTAATGGAAAACTATTTTGAGTGAACGGCATAGTTTTAATGACAATTGTCTTGTTTGACTTAAAATTAAATTATATTATTTTAGGTGAATTCCAAGAAAAAGGGGAAGCGATTGAATTTAAAAAATAATATTCTGTAACTTGCCATATACCATTCTCTTCAGAAAAAATGAGTTTCTTGAACTTTAACTTGTTTTTCCCAAATATTTTGATGACTTTTAAAAAATCAAGTGAGAAATCAAGTTTTACTTTGTGTTTTTACAAAACAAAAAAAATCTACTTTTTGTTACATACCTTTATCTTTTGAATGTCTAGTTATACTTTTTTTTGAGTAATTTAAAATTATTTTTTTTAATACCATGAAATATGTCCATTACTATGGCGACAATTTGATGTCCTTCCGTTACCAAAATACTACATTTCAGTTAGTTCAACAAGAACCTATTGGATATAGAAACTAATGTTTTTTATGCAAAGCAGAATTATGTTCTTTGTCAAGGAGGCATAGTTAGAATATCAATATAGATTTAATTTATATGGTTTTCAATAGTAACGGAAGGACAAAACAATATGGTAACGGAAGGCCTTTGAAATATAAGCTGGTATAGGGTAAAATTTTAGAATGCTAGTACAAAACAAACTATTATTTTAAGTTAGTAGTCACATTTAAAACATATATAAGTAATATTTGTACAAAAATTTTATTTAAATGCGTGATTTTGTTTAAAAAGTTAACTTTTATTTATTTATTTTTTGTAACCGCTTCGTGACTTTATTTCTTCTGTTTTATGTGATGAAAATCATGAAAACTACACTGTAACACTTCTAAGAATGTGAAAATCATTTTGGTATTACATCCATCTGATATTACAAGCTAGTTTAAGCAGAAACATTAGCTTAAAAACTTGAAATTTATGTTGGAACAATACAATAATGAAACTGCTTTCAGATTTGTTGTCACAAGGCACAGGAAAGGACTGCGCTATCAAATATGCGCTATTTGAATCCTGTAACAAGTTATGTTATTGAATGTAGTAAACACTTCAATAGATTGAAGGATTTTTCACTTGGAAGTCAACAGACTGACTTTGAAAGTCAAAGAATAATGTTGAAATTGAAGATACAGTTGAATCAAAAACACCTAATCATAAGAATATGCCAAAGGATTCATTAACGTTTGGACAACTTTTGCTAGTTCGATGAAAGTGAAAAGAATTCACAAAGAGCAATGCAGCACAGGTAATTCATATAGAAGATGTAGGAATAGAAGTATCTTGTTTGAGAATGCGTAATAATGTGGGAAGAATATTCGTGTTTGCTGAGAAAGAAGATAAATGTTCCATGGATTACGATAAAATTAGTGAGTATTTTAAGAGTTCAGAATTGTAACAGTTGGCTCAGGCATTAGATTTTGTTTTAGACTGCCTTCCGTTACCGTCAGTACACTTACAGACAGAAACGCATCGATTTTTTTTGTGAAACTGTTCTTCCGTAACCGCTCGAATTCACCTTTAGCAGCTATTTAAAAAAAATCTGCATTTTTGCTATAATTAATTTGCCGCTATGTGAAACAAATCTGATTAAATCATGATTCAAAGGCGGCGGTCCCTGTAATTTGGCTTATGTGCAACCTTTTGCAAAGATGTAAAGAGGTTTCCTTATAAAATTCCAACCTAAGTTGTGCCCAAAATGTTATGCAACACTCGTTGGTATGCGCATCAGGCATTTATTACTATTTATAACAGTAGTGAGGTTAGCACTGGACTTTTATTTTCATGCGTGTTATTCTGAGAACAAAAATGACACGAATTGTCATATATTTATGCCAGGAATAACTGTAAGCTTTTGAGAGCCCTTATTAAAAAACCATTTAGTAGTGTAAGTATGAAACAATTTTTAATAACTATCAATTAGCTACTTAAAGCAAGTTTCTGGAAGCATAAATTATTTGACCACGTGTTCCTGTGAATGACATATGAAGGCTTAAAGTCTCTCAAAATTTCGGGAAAAATCGCCATGTTTAGCGATTTCCGATGATTAATGAAATACTTCTTAACGACGCGTTAAAGATGGATGTCCTCCCACATCTGATCCTTCAGTTACTCGCCAAGTCGTTCAATTTAGGGTTTTTCTCAGCAATTTGGCAGAATTTAAGACTTGTTATATTGATAACCGCAGAAAGAAGGCAACTCATTTTTGCTTTACAATATTATCAACATTATCTTTCGATTGTTATATATTTCAACGATCTTCATGATTACATTATGCTTGTTGTTTCTTGGTTAGAAACGTGAATAATTGCTGAAATGCTTAGGCATGCCTGTTAGACAGCAGACTCACCCGTTTAATTCAGTTGACTGCACAGTTTCAAAATTACTCCAGAACGAATATAATCATAGAAAGTTATCATTTTCACTTTACATTTTCTTAGGGTTATTTTAGCGATAATTAGAAGGGACATAAATGCTACTCTAATGATAATAACATGTTTTCTTCTTCAAAAAATAAGCTACAGCTTGACCTTCTTCTCAAGTAAAAGTTTTCTATGGACAACTTTTACACCTTTTCTGACTAAACAAACAAACAAAAAAAGGCACCAAAATGAAAATTATTGCGTTAAAAAATAATTTAACAGAGCAAAAACTTTATTTCAACAACAATGATCACAATGTGTCGTTTTTCAATTAGACAACTACATCCTGGACTGTTTCTGGACTGTTCTGAACTAGGACTGTTCTAGGAAGTTTTGTTAAATCGCCTTTGTTTTTCAGTGTCTACTATTATGAGTTAAGAGACAGCTTAAAATATATTGTTGCTATTATTATTTTTTATTGCCACTATTATTATATAATCATACTTTTTGATTTTTCATATTGTCACATATTTGTTAGGTTAATTGCGTCATTTGATTAGATTAATTAAAGTTTGTGACAATGTAAAAATCTGCATTATTTTCATTTTAACAAATTTGTCAAAAATTGTAAAATAATTCTAAATTGCTCCTCGAAAAAGATAGCATGTACCTTAAAAATATATATTTATATATAATTGCCCTTTTAAACAGTAGCAAGTTTAAAAAATGTGTTAATATATTCAAACAATTTGATATTTATAGTTTAGTATGTAGTTTATTAGTTTTTCTAAACAATTTTAAAATAATTTATGGATTGTTTTTAACATAATTATAATTAAAAGCCTTAGAAAGCATTTTTTTTAAAGAATGCGATGTTTTTGAATGACTCGTTTTAAAACTTTTTTTTTCTGCAGCTGTTAGATATAAGAAAGAAACAATTCTTTTACGGCTTCATGGATTTTATCCTCATTTTCTTGCAGAATTGAAATAAAATCCAAATGATAAATAAAGCAAAATCTTGAAGCACTGAAAAAACTGACATTCATTCAGGATTTTAATGAGGGCGTGTAATACAAGAAACATTTGCTGGGAAAAATGTCGGTTTCATACGCCTAGAGATTAAAAACAAAGGGATTCTATCTTTTAAAGAATTGTATAAATCAAATGCCGCTGTTTCGTTTTACCTTAAAAGACATTACTTAGTTTTTAAGCAGCATATAGAACAACTTTTTTTTATCATGAATTATAGTTAATAAAATACGCGTTTTAAGTAGAAAAACATTTATTAGGTGTGTTATGGTCAGCTAATGTAAACGCAATAAATACCACTACGTTACAGAAAAAAATCGACCCCAAAACCTTATCTTTCGATCTCTAAGTACAAAGACATTAACAACCCAATAACTACCCCCTGTGTTTCACTACCCCCTACGTTTTCTAGAGGCACTTACTCCTATTATTTACACTTTTTCATAATTTTATAACTGATTATGATTAGGAGAAGGATTAAACACTATGTTCACTGATATTTTTTTTTCAAAACGGAAAAAAAAAGAAAAATTCAAATTTATAAGCAGTTGAAGCAATGAAAGGGATTTAACGGGACGTTATTTCTTAAAATACACCAAAATATTTTTTTTTAAAAAATCCATTTTTCGGTTTTTGTCCCTCAATATTTTAACTTATTGTTTCTTTTAAAATTTGGCTAACAACATTGCAGATATTTAGTGTAAAATGTTTTGTAAAAATATATTAATTCTGGTAACTCAGATGTACAATTGCAACTTTGAGTAGCATTTTTACATGAGCATTTGTAGCAATAAAGGGGACTTAACGGGACTTTCTTTCTCAAAATATAGCAAAATATTTTCTAAGATTTTTTCCTTTAATATTTTAACTTATTTTTTCTTAAAAAAACCATGTTAACACAACACTGATTACAATTATTCAGTTTAAAATGTGTTGCAAAAAAATATCTTTAAAAAATATAATTCTGGTAACTCAGGTATTACAATCAAAGTTTCGTGAAGCAAAACCGTTACATTACTTAATACACACAAAATAAAACAATGTCAAACATTACAAATAAAACTATTGCTAAGATAATCCCAAATAAAATGGGAGCTTTGAGAAAGTTCTATTGTCTTGTGACTTGACATTAGGGGAAAAATGATTTACTGTGTCCTCTTTTCTGCCAACAATCTCATGATCCCTTGATACAGTGTTAATACACATTAAGATCTGCTACAAAAAGAGAAAGTGAAGTTTAATATGAAAGGAAGTTAGTGCAGTTAGTTTGTACCGTGTACATTCCGTTTCATTCAAAACAGGCTACGATTTCTACAGCGAGGATATGTTGAAATTTTATGATGGGGTTGTTTCCTTCAGTCAAGAGTACTACTTTTATTCACTGAAAAAAAAAAAAAAAAAAAAACATGGAGCAAGGAAATAAACTTTTATTTTTCCAACGCTTTTAATACGCTAATTTTTAATTTTTTTTTTCAAATGTCCGATTTCGAAAGTAAGGCGTGGTTTTTATGACGTCACAAATCATGTACTATCCTGCATCTAGTTCCCGCGTTTCCACGTTGTGATAATCAAAAAGCCAATTAAATATTGCGATCTTCGCTTGCTATCAAACATATCGTTGCCTTTACATGTAACTAAAAAAGCGAATTAAATATTCCGCTTTGTGAATGGCATCAGTGAATGTCATTTAATAATTTGTGATGTCATGGGCAGAAGCGTAAACAATGAAAGGGCACTGAATAAAATGTTTTTTTTTTTTTTTTTAATTAAGCTTGGTCAAATTATTTTAAAAATGGTCAGATCCTTTGTTTTAAAGCATACTCTTTCAGAAAAAATACTTTTAAAATTCCGGAAACAACCCTTTTATAAGTTTTGAATTCAGCCAGAAAGAAGTTAGTTCGAGTTAAAAATTAAAAATACTAGTATGATAATACTAAATGTGGCTCGAAAAGTGTCTTTATATATTTATGTACGATACTATTTTGACTTCAGATTTAAGACTTGCTAGTATACAATGTTTTCCACATTTTTGATTAATATAGGAATTTATGGATGGTTATATTATGCTATCTATTTGCATAATTTTCGTTTTCTAGGGTATCTTACTTATCTATTATTAATAATTTCAGTACCAAAATTTACACAGTTATATTTTGAGTTTATTTTAAGAACATAAAAAAAAAATCATTAATAAAAATCTTGTTTGTCGGTTTGGTGCTTGGCAAAAAGTAATAAGTTTTATAGAACGCTTCATTTTCCAGATTGCAAAAAAATGTTACAATTAATAAAAAATATACAATTTTTATTTAAAAAACTTCATTGCAATTTCACACAACTTTAAAACTAGAGAGGTAGTCTAATAAATAAAAATAAAGAAAAAGAAAACGTAACTGCAATTTTTAAATCATATATGATGGTAGGGCAAAGAAGCGAGAAAAATTTGGAAATGAAAAAAATATATATATATATCAAACAAATTTATGTTCAAATACGTTTTACATGTTTCCTTAAATCTACGAAGCTTGCAGATAGTTTTAAAAATTGGTGCACTACTTTTTTTTTTCCTTTGCATTTTTCCAGGAAAAATCATATCCAAAATTTAATGATATTTTTATTTGCTTGCATGTTTAGAGACTATTTTTGAGCTTCACATCCACGAAACCTAATAGATAGCAAATATTTTAAAGTTCGAGTTAAATTTTTACACTGCCGTTATTTTTGGGCTTCTGTTATTTGCATATTAACTCCTAACTTTCCTATACAGAGAAAAATCTTGGGCATAGTTTATGTGTGATGTTTGGTTTTTGTCTTCTAGTACGTTAAAAGGTATTCTTAGAACTAATACTATGGTTGACAAAAATGACTATACTAATAATGATTATTTTGTTTTTGCTTATCAAATAGTCATCCAAAAATTCTCAATACTTATATCTTTAATAAATGAAGGCCCAACAGAATTACAGGCACAAACAAAATGCAGCATTGTCATAGCAACTTTCTTCCCTAGAAATGCATTTTTCATAAAATAAAAAAAGAAAAAAATACAAATATCAAATATTGATTGAAGCTACGCAAAATGTTTGGCAAATAGAAAATCCGTTTCGGAAACGTACTTCACCTAACGTAATAATTAGTTCCTAAAAGAAAACCAATGCTCTCTATCATCAGCCAGTACGCTGCATAATAAAATGCTCTAAACATTCTTAGAAAGTACGTTTCTAACGCTTGGATAACCACATTTAGTTATAGAGCGCACTGATCATTTAACAATATCAGGTTATCATATGATTTTTTTTGCGTAAATCATATTATTCTGTGAGAGAAAACACTGAAACTGGTAACTATTAATTTATATTGCTTTAAAAATACTAAAAACATGATATAACTTTTTTAGCAAAAAAAAAATGAAGGAAAGAAACGTAATAAAATTAAGGTACAGATACATAAAAAATATACTTAGAAAATAAATTTTTGCTTCTAAATTACTAAATTATCATACTAATTTTTATCGCTCAATATTTTAAAATATCTTTACTTATGAATAAAATCATTGACCCCGTTAACTTAAAATGTTGGATGGTTTTATTTGTAGAAATATGTTGATTAACTGAGTATTATATTTTCACTAAGTTTAAAATCTGCTTTAACGTGATTTGAATATTATAAAAGTTGCTCAGTGTAGTATCGTCTAGCAACCAATAAGATGGAAAAGTGAATATCCGATTTACAGGCGGAAATTAACACATCTATTATTTTTCTGGGATGTTAGCTTTTGCCAATATGTGTTAGTCTCGAATTAATTAGAGTCAGATTAAACAACTAACGTGCTTCTCCCCCCTTAATTAAGATAGAAGCAATATTCAAGCGTCTTTTTAAGCAGAAGAAAAGGAATTTTTTTATATGATGAAAAGACGCTGCAAAGTTTGACGATTTTCGTACCCCGGACCCCCTTAAACTGGAAGCGCAAAATATTTTTCACAACAATGAGAGATCTGCATTCGCCAAAATTGTAGCCAAATTCAGGAAACGTTTCGACAAAGATACTTGATTTTCCCACGAAGTACATAAAAACCTGTGAAATACCGAAACATTCCACCGAAACGTTTCAGCATTTTTTAGTGTACAACAACATTGTAATAATTAGTAAATTAAATTACAGTACTTTAAGAAAGTTTGGGAGAAGCATGCCTATTCAAAAACTCTAGGCTGAACATTATATTATTCAGCTAGTCAAATATCATATGCTCAGTTTAGTTTGTCTTTGGTCTGAGGTTGTAATGTAACTGAATGTTGAACTGCATACTAGTACCATTAATTGCCTTTATATTTTCATATTGTTAACGTTATATATATATATATATATATATATATATATATATATATGTGTGTGTGTGTGTGTGTGTGTGTGTGTGTGTGTGTGTGTTTTTGCGTACATAATATTATTAAAATATTGCAAGGATTTAATCTTGAACAAATAGTTCGTGTCGAAGTAAAATATTACTTGTAAATGACAGCACTTCTTTTATTTCGAAAAAATACATATCTATCTGACATCCACTAAAGAGCTGCTGTCATCAACCATTGTCGATATCCTACCAGAGATATAATAGGACAGAAAATAGGTGTCATTTTTCAAAGAACTTTCATATTCTATCCCCTCTAGAAAAGAAAAGATATCGATAAGCGTTTTGACTGGGGACATCTCCTTTTTTATAGCAAATCTTTTTTGTGTTATCAATTTTGAGTTGAGTCATTGCATTTTTAATACTTAACTTGTAGCTGATTTCTAAGAAAAACAAAAACGTTTTAAATTCACTTATTTTATTTATTCATTTTTTTTTTGCTCTGTTGCAAATAAACGGTAGATGTTATAAATATAATAATAAAAACTAATAGAGAGCAAAGATAATAAACTAATAATTTTTCCGCATCAATATAAACCTTTATTTCACTGAGTGATTGAAATAGTTCCATTAAAACCATAGTACAAAAATCTAAGAAAACCCGCCTGTTCATTTACAAATAACTAGTTTCATATTGACTTTTTTGGAGAACTTGGAAATAAATCTATTTTAGCAACCAACATACTAAAACAACAACTTTTAAAGATACAAACCTAAAAATATACATTTTCTTGTTTTTTTTTCAACACAATTATTCTTAAATTTATATCAACACACTAAAATAACACTTTACTTAATGATTATTGCAAAGTAAACTATAATAAAACACATTATTCTACTATATTTACATAAATACTGGAAAGATATGATGGTTTGACTTTTTCCACTCATCTAAACCCACCGAATAGTTCCCGAAACTGAAACCAGAATTTGTAGCTGTGAAACTTTGATTTTAAATTTATCTTTGACTTCAGAAAGAGTCTTAGTCCTGAAGGGCTGTCTTATCATGTATTGCCCTTTACTTATTTGTCTAAAAAAACTAAAAATAAAAACAATAGATTAACCTAACTAAAAGAAACACCCTTTTTGTTGCAATATGAACCAAAAAATTTTAAAAAATCTTTGGATATAAAGACTACGTTGAAAAGCTATAAGATATTCCAGAATGAAGTATAAGATAATTATTTGAATGATCTCAAAGAAACTATATATCATTTACAAATCATTTAATTTCGATTTTGAAAATAGTACACGTCGGACGCTCAGGTCGGACGCATTTGCGCTTAAGTAGCGTCAGTTATAATTAGTTACAACATACGTTTCGCAACTAATAGGTAGCAATAAAAACACAGCGAATATTTCACGATGTCATTTTGTCCTGCAATTTTACTTTGCACTTATTATCGTACTTGCACTGCAAAAAAATTCCGAAACGTTACTGGTTATTTCCGTGGAACGTTTCGTGATTTCAGAGGTTTTCATCTATTTCCCCAAAAAATCAAGTATCTTCGCAAAAAAGTTTCCTGAATTCCTAAAAGATGCACAAATGCAGACCTTGCACTGGTGTAAAAAATATTTTTTGCTACCAGTTTAAATATTGACGGAGCGTGTTTATTAAGTGTATCGGCTTTTGATTGTTTATGGCCCTTCCAGATTGACTAAGCTTCCGATGGGAGCAAAAAAAGTCACTGGATAGCTACAGCTTTGCGAGAAAGGAATTGCTTGCGCTTTTCGCGTAGCTTGGCCGTGGTTGCTCTAATATTTCTGGAGCTTTCTTGGTAAATCAGGAAGGTTCTAATCAAATAAATTAAACCTATTTAATTTTTCTAGATAGTTCACGACTGGCTTTATTAAGGGAGATTTCTTAATATTTCAGAAAGATTACTGACTTTTATCAGAAAACGTTCCTGTTTTTTGTAAGATATGTTACTGACTGAAATTGGGCACATCAGCTGCCTATTATTTTCCAGGAACGTTTCTGAATCGTTTTTACAGTGTGCTTTAAAATAATGATCTTCTCATTAGTATAAATATTGTATTGAGAAAGGGAACTACTAGATAATTTAGATGTTTTTCGAATACAACTCGATTTTATTTTGCACACCCCACCCTTCTTCATTTTTCTGGATAAGAGAGACTTGAGGTACGTCGTCACAATTAGCTAGACTCAAAATTTCATCTCAATAGCATTCTCTTTGGTACTATTATCGCTGTCTACATGAAGCATAGCATATAATATAGTGTAATACACTAGTGTTGTCTGCACTGTTAAAACAATTCAGAACATTCCTGGAAAATAATGGACAGCTAATGTGCCCAATTTCTGTAAGCGACGTATCTTGCAAAATACAGAAATGTTTTCTGCTAAAATTCAGTAACCTTCCTGAAGTTATCCTGGTATCTTACTGAAGAATTCAGTAATATTCTCGGTTAAAGTCAGTCTGTCTTTGAAACATTCAGAGAAAATTTTTAAAAAATTAAAGATAATAGCTTGACGCCTTTCTTCTTTACCAAGAAAGCTCCAAGAGCATTATTACAATCATCGCCAAAGCCAAGAATACCATAGCCAGAATTGCAAGCAAGTATCATAAATCTAACTCGCCTGCAATTATTGCAAAGCTATGGAGCCCGAAGACTGAAGCGGATACACTTATTAAGTATGCTCAATCAATCTTTATACTGGTAGCTAAAAATATTTTTCGCAACAATGATAAACCTGCATTCGAACGTGTGGCAGTTCAAGAAACTTTTTTCACAAAGATACGTGATATTCTCCGAAAGTGGACAAAAACCAGTGAAATCCCAAAACATTCCATGGAAATAATAAAAGTAGCGTTTCGGATTTTTTTTTACAGTTTGTTTCTACCGTTATTAACATAACGAACTAAAATGCAGTTGATATAAATGTAAACTATTGTCTAAAGAGACCGTATTTCTAAAGTCAAAAAATACAAAACCTAATTTGTGCATAGATTAAACATTTTTATCTAACAACCTTCATTTTTAAATTGAATTACGTGGAGAACAAAAGACCAAGAATACTTCCCGTCGACACCTACGCTCTTATTACAGAGCAGTGTTAGCGGTTTAACTATTGCTTTTAGTTTTTATACGATGCTGTTTAAAAGATCTATTTTATCACGCAAGACTCTCCAAAAAGCAAAAATCTTCTGTTTTAAAGTTATTGTTCGTTTCATATTAGATTGTTAAAAACCAACGAAACAAACTTATTCAAAAGCGTAGCTTGTTTTTTTTTTTTTTTTTTTCCCCTTTTAAGAAACTAAATTTTTTTTCGGCATTTTTTAAAAATTCGAAACTTATTTTCGAAGAGTGAAGCACTAAAAGTTAGTGAAAATCAAGTGAACGTTAAAAAAACTGCCTATGGACAAAAAGGAAGATGTCGAGGAAAGTAAAGATACCAGTAATTTTTGTTTTTGTCATTCAAATCAGCTGTCGTTTTCTGTTTTAAAAAATAATAATAATGAAATGTAGTCCTTCAAAAGTCCATTTTATTTATCTTACAATTTTTAATGATGCTCTTCTTTTTAAACACAAAGCGTAAAAATGGGGTTGACTAAATTTGTAGGCATATATACTATTTTAAATGTGAGAAATAATCTTAAATTGGAGTAAAAATTAGGTCTGTTTATTTATTTGAAGAAAAAGAAAGCAGAAGAGTGTACATGTTCCTGTACCGGAAATCTGCACGCTTTGTGACTGACAAAATGCTAGAAAAAGCATTAAGAAGAATTTTTACAAATCTGTCATTGTAGTACTAACCAATGTATAACGTAGTGCTATTAAGCGTTATTGTTTTTCCATACATTAATTTTAAGTAATAATTATTCCTTTCCACAAATCCATCATTTCCACAATTCCATTCCAAACGCTTTCCACAAATTAATTGCAGTGTGATTAGTAGAATAGGTTTTTTTAAAGTAGTATGATTTCCATTGTATTTAACGGGAAACTGATACTTATATGTTACCAATTTAGCCATAAAATGTAACACTCTAAAATAGCTGCTTTAATCCAGTTTAATACAATGAAATGTTTCAGAAAGCAGAATCCATTGCAATGGATCTTCCAAATAAAGCGACACTTGTGAAAAAGTGCTACTGTCTAGTGACTGGACATTATGGAACAGAAAAATGATTTACTTTGTTCTCTTTTCTGCTAACAAACTCATGATCCCTAGGTACAGCGTTAATACACATTAACGGCTATCAGGATAGGGGAAAGTGGGGTTTATTACCGGAAGAAGTTTGCCCAGTTGTTATTCCTATTCCCGTTATTTTGCTGAAAATGACCGTCTTTTCTTGAGCTGCGTAAACGGCGAATAAAAGAAATTGTTCTCTGGAGGAAACATAGAAATGAATTTTTTGGAACAAACCACAGAATGCAATGCAAGAGCCTGCTAAGATTGTAAAAGATGGGGATTTAAAATTTAAGTTACTTTGTAGTTTGTAGTAGCAACAGGTGAAAATGTATAATTTTTGTAACCACGTATATAATGTTTGACATTTTCTTGAAGGAGCTTTGACAAGTTTTGTATGTTTTCTAAAGTTTGCAGTGTTGTATGAATGAGGTAATGTTTGTATTCTAGTAAACAAGCTCTCCATTTGGTCAAGTAGTGATGGTTTGTAATGTTTAGGTGATTTTAGAAAAAAAAAAACAATTTTACTCGCCTCTGAATGAATGTTGACTAGTTTTTTCGGCAAATGCGTGCGTGCGTAAGTAAATTCAATAAGCAGGCAGTAGTCTTGTTTGTTTGACCACCCTCGAGTAAGTTTTCCCGAGCTGTTTTCGACACGTCTAACAGTACGTTCAATGTATGTCGGCATCAACAAATGTACGGTTGTTGCAAAACTCATAAACATTATGCTGTAGAAATCTGAAAATATGTATGCAGTGCTTTTATTATGTCTAGTTTCGACCTACTCCTTCTAGATGATATTGATGTATGCACTAAAAAAGTCTTTACAACTTACAGCTGGAATTAAAATGGAGGGAACAAGTGCAATCATTTGCTTAGCAAAAGCTGACCCAAAGACTCCAAGTCACGTGACTCCACGACGACGAATGGCTAGCACGTGTTGTGTGAGACAAGCGAAAGAAATCTGAATTCTTCCAATGATTTGCTTCAAAATCGATCACGTGACTTGGGATCTTGGTTTTATGAATGAAAGTCTATACTCCCTCCATTATATCTCTTATCAATGCTTTGCATTCTTTTAGACGTGATTCAAGGGTTTTATTTTTAAATGACGACTTAGTAATGTCATAAATTTGTAGCATTTTGAGTATATATTGCCAAATTTTCAGTATATAAAGCCAAATATGTGAAAAATATGGGGATAAAAAGAATATGCCAAGAACAATCAACTCTCGATAACTTTAGTTCATATAACTCAAATATTCTTTGACTTTGAAGTTTTCGGTGGATCTGAAGCTCTTGATAAGATTGCGGGAACTTTCCTTAACTTAAACTATCAATAACTAGAACGATTTAGTCGCTCGCTTAAGACAATTTAGTCGTCTTAACCGCACAAAAGTTGAAAATTGAAACGTGTTAATGAAAATTGAAAACTTCAGTGAAGTTTTGAATTGTGGTTTAAAGTAGTTTTAGTAAAACTAAACTAATGAGTTGTTTATCCCTAAAAATTATTTTTCTTTTTCTAATGGTTGCTGCGTTCTACCGCTATTTAGCCTTTAGCAGCCTTATGCGATCCCTCGATACGGAATCCAGTCTTTCATGTGCCACCATTAAGGCGCAGGATGTTATTGGCACGGATTATTTGGACGCCCAGTTTCCACCTGATGGAGGCACCTGGACTCTCAATTGATGCGACATTGCCCTAGGAATTTAATTTAGTCGAGGGTATTCTAAGCCAAACAAATACCCAAATTATATTTTACATACCGTGATATCATATGACATGGGCGCTGATGATTTTCTGCATCTCGAAAATCCACCGACTGACAAGATCATGGGTTATCCCTAAATATTAAGAATGATTATTTTTTTTACCGAAATTCAACAAACATTTTTTTTCCTTGAGCAATCACGTTGCTTATTGTTCTCATTTGACTGTTTTGAATTCCTATGGTTTCATTCCCCCCCCCCGCCTTCCTCTGCAGCACCACCGTCAACCGGCCGGCCTCACGATATTGCTCCTCTAGCGAAAACAGTCTCCAAGTTGCGTCCATATCCTACACACACCACACGCATATATACAAACCTATACACACACACTAGTGCCTGCACGCAGACACAAACACACACGCCTACATACACAAAAAAACTTGTGATTGCGAAAAACATAATTTGAATTCCAGATGTCAAAATTCAAATTATTTATTTATTTATTTATTTTTTTATTTATTATTATTTTTACTATTATTATTATTATTATTTTTGACTTAGAGTGTCACTATATTTTTTCTTTGTATTTTTTACTTCGCATTAAATATATTTTCTTTAGAAACATGAAAGTCATGGTTAGTAGTCATCGCATTAGAAGTTTTAGAATACCCTGAGAAACCACCTAGCAAGAAGTACGTTTCAACTTGAGTTTTTTTTTTCTTAGATGCAGAGAAATAAATAAATAAAAGGAAAAACTAATAAAGCTTCACAGAAGAATTCCACCGAGTTTTCCCACCATTACGTAACGAAAGAAGCTATGTATGAAAAAGAAAATATCCTTAAAAAGAAAATTGTTTCATTTTGCAGGATTGCAAGTTTTCTTCAGTCTATCTGATAGTGATGTAAAGAAGAGCGAGACTGAGAAAAGTAGGGGATGAATCAAAATATATGAAAGAATTTTCTCTCGTTTGAAAGATTGCTAAGTTTACAATGTAATCATAAATACATTTTCCAGACTGAATAGTTTTTCTGAAGCATTTTTAGTTCTTGCGATGTGTTAGATACATTGCTCTTATACAATTTTGTAATGCATTTTTCTCATTAAATTTTGTAAACAATGAATTAGCAGTGATGTACATCGGTAGAGGCATACATAAGCAAAAGCTATCCGAGTACTTATATGATTAGTATTGGTAAAGTATGTATAATATTTAATTGATGAAGGAGAGAATTGAAGAGATAAGTTGATGTTGAGGGGTAGTTGAAATTCAGCTTAACCTTTGGCTTACGCACATTTCCAATCCGTATACGGAAATTTTATATAGATAGACAAATAATAGTACATCACCCTTCAAAAGAGTTAAATTATTTCTTAGATAGTTCATTTTTTCATTCATTCTGGTGTAATGATTGCAACTAAAATCTAAATATTAAATTCTTAAAATGATCTTGAGACAAACTTTCGGTTTATACAATAATGTTAGGCCGTAAATTATCAAAATTAACTTTTACGACCCATTTAGGCTTTGCGGTTGCTAATTCCTTTATATTCAAGTTGGTATTTTTGTTTAAAACTATTAACATTTTATCCGAAACTGCAAAAAGGGCTGAAATGATAATTGTTAGCAGAAATAAAATAAAAGTGCATACTTATCAATAAAAAAGTATTTACATTTGGCAAAAAAACCTAACTTTTTTTACTTTTTTTAAGTCAAACTACAAAACAGAAAAAAACGGCTCGTGAACAACATTTCGCGTGTTTCGCAAGCTGCTTTTGTTTTTAAGAATGATAAAGTTGTTTATACTCTGGGTCGATATTTTTCTTTCAATTAGCAGAAACGTACAAAGATCCAAAGCACGTGAAACGGTGTACTTTCGGTTTTCTTGATAGTCAAAAACCATTTAAAATGAATTTTCAAAAAAAAAAAAAAAAAAAAAAAAAACAAATCATTGGGTTGGTATATATGTAACGTCCTAAAATACAAATATTTTTAAAAGACATTTTACTGTCTTTAATGTAAAAATACTTACGTGACATTTTCTGTATTAAATATGAAACATTATTTGCTTTCATAAAAAAAAAAATTATCTTAAATTCGGTCTTGAAGGGAAAAAACGTTACATTTATATTTAAATGGCTTAGCACTTTTCTACTATATGGTACATTTTTTGATATGAAAAACAGCTAATTTTTTTTTATTTATTTTTTTAACTACAAAATATTTCACTTTCATAAGTGTTTTGCGAATTTACTACATCAATTACAAAATTGTTTAAAATCATTATGTAAATATTAAAGAAAAATAAAACCTTTCATTCTAATACTATATGCGTTATTTTTGCTATACTTAAAAATACACTTTTAGTAGGGGTAAAAGGCGAATTTTATTATTTTTTTTCAATATGCAAAATATATCACTATAGTAATTATTTAGCATTCAAACCTAATTGAAAATCATTTATAATATTGATTAATACATATAACTTCTTGAATGCTGGCTTAATAAATATTTATTCCTACGCTGAGACAAAAAAATGCATTATTCCAATAACGTTAAAGGCAATAATTAACTTGAAGGAAATAAATACATCACAAGAGGCTGCGAGAGCAATCTGCCAAAATGTATCTTTAGTTACATACAGCTAGATTTAGACACAAGCTGGTTGTTATGCAACAATGGAAGTCACTTCATAGCCTTCAACACTTAACAGCTAATTTTCATAATGTACTTTAATGTAAAAGTAATTTATCTCGACTTTCATCATAATTAAGCTCTGCTGAAAAGAATATAATCACCGAAAAGTAATCTTCTTTTTTCTATTCTTGGAATAAAGCCAAAAAAAGTTATATATGTCGTTTGTAGACTAGGGCTAATGTATGTGATTCTCCTAAAGCTTCCTGATGATGGAATTTTTCTTTCTTACTAATAAAAAATAGTAATCAAACTTGTAACACCGAATTTCGTATGAATACCACAGCTAGTGTTGCAGTAGTAAGTTTTTTATTAGACTACTATAATACGAATTTAAAAACTATTTTCAAACACGGTCTGGTTATTTGAAAATGTGAAAAATCGTATATATATATCATCAATTATCAATTTAGTTTGGAACATATGATGTAGCTCACGCGCAAAATATCCTAATGATGCAATTCCTTCATTTTAAACTTTTTTTTTTCATTATAAATATGCAAAAAATAATATTTTAAACATAGTTACATTTCCACGTTTAAACTAAAAATTATACAGGGTTAGCATAAAGAATATCCCGTTTCTGAAGATGTATATTTCATAAACAAGTGTACTTACCTCTATAAATGATACATAAAAATAAAGATAAACTTTTTTTTTGAACATACGTAATAGGTATTTAAATATGCGCGTTCCACAGCGCAGCTAGAGATTCCTTCTGGGGGGGGGGAGTCACAACAGTCCGTACACATGTATTAACTACTGTATCAGGATTGGAAACTGTTAAAACCAAGACCTCAGGGGTTGCTATTGCCCCCCCCCCCCCCACCTCCGCCACATCGATATGCCACTGAAGTTCCGCAACGCTTTATTGGCCGTGCAGGTGATGATGGTTTACTCTTTATGGGTTGGCCAACCAGATCCCCAAAACTAACCCCACATGATTGTTTTATGGGGTTTCGCCAAAGACTGTTTATACACCACCTTTGAGTACAACATTGCAAGAACTGAAAGATGGCATATGTGTCGTATTACGAAAAACAGAAAATAGGAAAAAATAATATACATAAAAATAATATATGTTAGATGTGTGTCGCGTTACGAAAGGCACACACATCGAACATTTTGAGTGAAAAGAAACTTGGACAGTTTATCTTTATTTTTATATATCAGTTGTAGTCATAAGTGTAATAGTCTTTAAAAAATAACTTTTTAAATCCGGTAATTATTTTATGCTAACCTTGTTTTGGGTAGCACCTATTCTAGTAGTGAAACCTGTGTAAGTTGACCACTCGCGGTGCAGAACTTTGGCGGTCAACTTATAAAGGGTGGTAATGATTTTTTTTTTTTTTTGTCATTTCTTGCACCATGTATTCATTTTTTGAGTAATTCACCCTTACTCTTTCTGTTCAACTCACTTTCATTGTTTAACATCATTGAAAGTGAAACAATTATTAAAAATACTATCCAAATATTTTTTTTAACTTTTTCTTTGTTTTTAACTATAATAGACACTGTAGTTTTAGAAATTCCATATGTGCAAGCTAATTTTCTCTGGCTTTCTCCATTTTAAATCAATTTTAATATTTCATACTTTTTATTAATCTCAAGTTCAACTAACTTTCTTTTTGAAGCCTTTTTATGTAAAACTTATAGCACAAAGAGCAACAAGCTCGGTTCTCCCAGTTCATAAAGGCACAATTAAAATGTCCTATCTCTTAATCCCTTGCACCAGAAATATGTAACTTTACTCATTAGCAGGTCCAGATCTGGGTATCCGCAGTGCGAGGGGCCCGTGTCTTTAAAGGGGCTAACGGCCCTAGAAATTGAAGAAAAAATAGAAAAAAATAGCACTAAGACTTATTTACTTTACAAATAGACACTGCTGGCCACTAGGGAGGGCCTCTACATATTTTGTAGCAGGGGGGCCCAAAATGTATAGATACGGGCCTGCTCTTTGTAGCACAATTCCTGTGTTGGCATAACATATTGCAACTGAAAGAAAAGACTTTGAACTTTTCTACTGACACCTATTTTCATTGAACAGAGTACAACAAGCTATCTCAAATAGAACAACAAATGAAAAACAAGTTTGGAGAATATAGAACAGCATAAGCTTTATGCTGCAGTTTAGTTAGTAAAATGCTAGTCCGTCATCAAAGCATTAAAAACATACTTAGAAAGCTATCAAAAAGAAAATAATAATAATAATAATAAATAAATAAATAGATAATAAAATAAATAATTTGCTGAAAAAAGTTTAAGAAAATAAACCAAGTGGTCAACTTACAAAGGGTTTTTTACAATACTCCAAACCAAATTTGGCGTACATTAGTGGTCAAGATAGACAGGTGGTCAAGATAGAGAGGTGGTCAAGTTACAGAGATTTTCCTTCATTATATGAGATAGGACTAATTCCGTTCCTGACAAAAGCGGTCAACATAGACAGGTAGTCAACTTACAAGGGTGGTCAACTTTACAGGTTTTACTGTATTGGTATTTGTATCACACATTGAAGAATATCTACATAAGTATGGATGTAATGCGTATTTCGTAATCACTGCATTTTTAGAGTAATAGTTTTTTTACTTGTGATACGTGTACCACTTAGTTCATGCCAATCTGAATAGGTTAGACGTTTAAAAAGCAGCGTACCGACAGCTCTGCTACAACATCCAGAAACTGCAGTTTCATCTGTCTGCAAGAAGCTTAAGGGCTGTAACCTGTTGTTTACCTAACTACAAAGCACCACGACCGTAATTTCATTCATCTGGGAACAAAAAATAGATTTTCGGTGAGAAAAGATAAAACGATTTGACTTCATAGGCCTTAGATCGGCTGCAACGAAGGTTCAAAGTTGCTACTTTAGCTCCAAAAATGCAATAAAGTTTCCTTTGAAATTAAAACTACAAAAATAATAAAAAGAAATATACAGATAAAATAAATAAATCAAAATATTTATATGTATCTATTTTTAAAATTTATTTAAGGAAAGCTTGAATGAGTTACCTCTCCACGAAACATTGGGTGACTTAAATATTCTATACATTTTTTGACCGTGGCTTATACACAAGAATAGAGCTTCATCAATCTTCGAAAGCTTAAGGACTTGAAATTACTGTTTTTTACCTAAAAACCAAACAGTACGACCGTAATGTCATTAATTTGAAAAAAAAAATGTTTTTTAGTCAATTCGTACCAGGTAAGAGACTAAATAAAACGATTTGATTGTTCCGACCTTAGTTAGGCTGTAACGAGTGCCCAAGTTTTTTATTTTAGCTTCACCCAGCTAGAAAATGTTTGCACTTTTTTTGCAAAAAAGGGCACATTGTGCATACAATGTGCACAAAAAGTGCACAATTTTTGAACACTTCTAAAAATATACACTTTTTGTGCAAACTTTGTGCACAAAAAGTGAATGATTTTTGGATACTACAAGAAGTATTCACTTTCTGTGCAAAATTTGTGCACAAAAAGTGAATAACTTTTGAATACTACAAGAAGTATCCACTTGTTGTGCAAATTTTGTGCCCTTTTTCCGCACACAAAAAAAGTGCACACTCGATTTTGTCAAAAATTATGTGCCATTTTTCACGCACAAAATATTTGCCTCAAATTTATCAGGAAAAAAAAGCAGTCAGAGATTTGTTATTTCCACTTAATAATTTTTTATATTCGGTATGTATTTTCAATATTAATGCAGGCAGGAAGTAAAAAATAGTTATTTTTTTTTTTTTAAATAAATGGACTTTTGAAAAAATTGTGTCTGAATATTTAGATTTTTTTTATAATGATATTTTGATAAACTTGTACTTCAAAAAAATCATAATGAGGTGTAAATCATTTTTCATGCAAATGCATAATGATTCAAATCAAATTTAAAGTAGATGATATAATAGTACTATACAGAAAAATATGGGGGGAAGGAAGGACACACTTAATGTGAAAAAATGAAAAAATAAAATGAAAGTTAAATGAAAAAAAAATGTTATAATTCAAATTAAACTATTTTTTCCTCTGTTCTTGACCAAAATCAAATTAAAAAAAAAATATTGGAATTGAGAAAAAAATAAGCGTAACAGCTCTTCATACATACAAGTAGAGCTGAAGCCAGAAAATTAAGTGCTAATTTTGATCTGTGCTCTTTCCATTATTCGCAGAGTACATTTTACAGTGCACTTTTTGAGATCTAACTTTTTCATTTGACCAACAGAGTTTTATTTTTTTTTATACTATCCCTATTTTTAAGAAAATAATATCACAAGTTTTTTAAGTTTTTTATTTTTTTTTTAAACAATTGATTTTTGAAGTGATGTTGAAGTTTCCATTTTGCCATGAAAAACTAATATGCATCCAGCAGGCCACTTTTGAACTTTCATTTAAAAAATCATAACGGGGTGTAAAACCAATTGTCTTGAAAATGCATCTGTTTCAAATCAAATTTAAAATAGATGACATAGTAGTATTATACAGAAAAGTAGGGGAGGTGGGAATTGAGTTCTGTGTAATATGAAAATAATCAAATGAAAGAAAGTGAAAAGAAAAAACTTTTTAAATTCAAATTCGACTTATTAGTTTATTTTTTTTTTTTTCTAATTTTTTTTTTTTTTCTTTATATTTCTGTTCTTGACCAAAATAAGTTTTTTTTCTTCAGAAAATAAAGAATATAAAAAAATATCTATTCGAAACTCCAATAAACTATTGGTGGTGCTGCAACTACTGGCTAAAGGGGGATGAAAAAGGTAAAACAAACAAACGCCGCAACTTATAACTTGCTTTGACGCTTAGTGAATGACAGTAATTTTTCACCGTGTTTGTGGGAAGCTATTTTTTCTATTCTTCTGAAATTACATTACAACATAAACTGTCTGAAACCTGTAATTTTCTCCAAAGAAAGCACGTGGAATGGAATGTTTTACCCTTTTCTTTAGTATTGCTAATCACTGCAAGGTAGCGTATTCGAGCTCTGGAGCTGCGATTAACTTTTGATTGCGCAATAGCTTTTCGGATCAAACGTTCTGCTGAAAAATCAACGCAACGTATGATTTTGAAAATTGGCACAAAATTAATTTTCATCCCAGCGGTTAGCCTAACGAAGTTTTTTTTAATTTGTATTCGTCCTAGATTTTTTAATATTTAATAATTTATGAATCATTTCTCCATATTTCTTTCACTCCTAACTAATCAGTTTCGGACAGAAGTGAAATCAACTCAACCGAATTTCCGAATACGATACGGAGCCATGCGGTCGATTTGTTTACATCGTTGCTTCATGCTTTGCACGTTTTTGCGATCTGAATTTTTTTTTTAGTTCATTCAGTTCAGTATGTCTCTTTCGATAAATTTTTATTAATTTTTTTTCTTACTATTATTTCTAGCAATTTTTTTGTAATGTAATTTCTTTACTAGTGTTGCGCTGTCCTTATTTCATCGTTTAAGGTGGTAATATAAAGTTATTTTTTTTAATATTTGTTAATTTTAAGCTTTGTTCTTTTTAATTTTTGTCTGAGTTAATTCTAGCATATAAAATAAGTCCCCGAGGTCTTCACCATATTAATTTTCGTCGTTAGAAAACAGAAAAAAAATCCTACATTTCGCTCACAAGCAATTTTTGTTACGTTCCTTTTATATTTTTTAGGTAAAGCCCCTTTTATTTGTTTCGTTCGGGTTTTTTTTTTTCACATTTATTTATTTTTGGGGGATATTTCGTCGGTATAGTCAAGTAAAATTTGTCACCAAACATTTTTGCATGATTTACACAAAAATAAAACCACAGTTGAGTAGCAGTAACTTTTGTACAGATGTAACTGTACCTAAAAGAAACAAGTTAAGCAGAATAAGGCTAAACATTCAAATGTATAGAAATAAGAAAAATTACAAATTGGTCAATGTTCAATTACAGTAGACTCGGACAAATGAATTTCTTCCGAAAAAAAATCTATTTTAATAAATTTTTGTATTTGAAATGGGGGAAAAAACTATTTTTAAAGTCTTTATCAAATGAAAGTAGAGCGTTTTTACATGCTAAGTGTAGTAACATGTGCTGAACATTATGTACAGTAAGGATGTATTGTACTCTAAATGAAAATCATCGCTTATTGAATATCTCTGCCAAAGTGACTGGTGTGAACTAGCGTTTAACTATCACGCAGAGGGAAAAGCAAGCACTTAGACAGATTATTTATTTTGTGAATCGCTTATACTTATATTTTGCGTAAGTTTGTCTTAATTTTCTTTTTCTGGAAAAAATTCGAATAATAGTATACTTACTGTACACATCAGTAAGGAAAATGAGATGCGTGTTACAAATACAAATAGAAAATATCCATGACTTAATTTATAAGTAACTAAAAATAAGAAATGGTAACAAATCAGAGAATTAGCTAAAACGTGCAAAGTAAATAGACATTTACACCATACGTTGCGCAGTTTTCAGGCCACTGTCAGATTGTTGTGCAGACTCTTTGATTTTCGTCAATTCATTTTTTAAAAAGTTTTTTATTTTACTTATTTATTTTTTGTCCTGGATTCTTCTCCCCATATAAGCAGCAAAATTCTTTCAAGACTACTCTGGACTCTGCAGAATTCATGCAGTTTTTCCGTTCCAGAATCTTGGAATTTTGTTGAATGATTGTTCTGAATTATTGGTCATGATTTTTTAACGGGCATCCAAAAATAATTTTTTTGTTGATGCAGTATAAATGTATTGTTAATGGGTAGGTCTGCAACTTTTTTCGCCCAGCTGAGCATGGACGGATACAAGGAAGGCACTCCACAGGCAATTTTTTGACATTAAAGTTTCAAAAGTATTTTTTAGTTAATCAGCCAAAAATTTTATGGAACTTTTAATCAGAAGATTTTTCGAACAATTTGTTGAAATCTTAACTTGTTTCATTAAAGTCTTAAAAACGCGATTTTAAATCATCTTTGGTAACGTTTAGGAGGAGGCTTTGGTAAGGGAATGAGGTTCAAGCTCTTTCCTCTGTTAATTTTTCAAAACTGCAGTTCCAAGAGGACTATTTTAAACGATACTGGATTATGGTGAGGGAGAGGGTTCAGAGGCTTGCAATTTTTCCAAAATTGAAGCACTAAAAGCGCAATTTCGTCCCTCCCTTGAAGGATTCCTGAATCCGTCCTTGCTGCTGAGGGTGTTTCTTAGATTCAGCCAGATTATCATTCAAGTGCCGGGACTCCACTGTCTGTGTTAGACAAACGAATGCCTCCAAATGTACACGTATTGATTTTCAAAATGCTTTTGTCAATATATGTTCCGATAAAGATAATAATCGGAAACTGAGGCATGCGTCCTCCGAAGAATTATCATGACAATTAAAAAATATAAATACAGTCAACTTAAACTTGATAGCTCAAATCCGAAGGCACCGACTAAAATGTGCGAGTTATGGGAAGTTTCCACAAAAGTTTCAAACCTGATGAAAACTTCGAGATAAAGGAATATTGGAGTTACCGAGATTTGACTATTTCACTTAAAAATATAAATTTTCATTCCAATTTCCTTTCATCTTATTTATCCACTCTTCTTCAGTGCACGAAAAGTTCTTAAAAAATTTCGAATTAGCAGAAAACTTTTACATTACAGGGTCAAGGTTTCAAATTTCTTAATAAAAATACACAATATTTTCATTACAGGTATATTATGTTTTCATTCAGAGCACTCAGGCCTGTAGTGCTTTTTAAATTTCATTTTACGACCCCGACAACTAGCAATTTAATTGCTTTATCACGTAATCAGAACTGTCATAACGATTAAAAAATAGAAATGAAATTTTTAATTTTCATTCTAATTCACTTTCACCTTTTATCCACTCTGCGTCAATGAACGAATTTATTCAATGATTTCCTATAAGAAGATATGACATATATTGCAGGATCAAGAGTTCAAATCAAATATACAAAACCCTGTATTTTCACTAAAGGTGTTACTGTATTTGCATTAAGATCACATAGGCCTGTAGCATTTTTGTAATTTCATTCTGTTATGGGTCTTTGCACTTAGCCCCAAAAGATGCCAGCATCTACCAATTTAATTACTTTGTCAATCCACATCAAATGAGTTGCTGATATCTCTACAATTACATTATGCTGCTGAAGGAGAGAGATGGTCTCCAATACAGTCCACTCAAGGTAAGTGCTAGCAAGGGACTTATCGCAGGACTTTCGGACCCACAAATTTTGCGAGCGTGTACTCGGTGGGTTGTCTGACACAGTTGCGCTCGAATACCTCTCCAACCTAGGCTGATGTGGCTTTTTTTCAGCTATTGATTTTTTTTTTTTTTTTTTGCTCTTTTTCTATAATTTTTATGTTAAACTGAAGACAAAGAAAGAAAATATACTTTTTACTCTGTTAACTTTTTCTTTCTTGACTAAATAGCTTATGATTTGAAAACTAATTAAAAAAGATGAAAAAATAAATGAAATAGTCTCCTTCGAAAAACCAAAGTTTTTATAGAAACTAGAAAGGTTTGCCAATATATAAATGCTTACCTATGTATTTAGAAAATATTACTACTAAATAAACACATTGTCAGCTATTAGTATCTTCAGAAAACAACCACTTATTTCTTATAAATGAATGACTGCTTTTGAAAAATATTGAAAAAGGAAGATGATAATCGACAATCGCGGGAAAGGTTGTGATCCACAATGGCAGGTGAACAGTTTATCTCCAAGTAAATTCAAATAACCACGGGTAAACAAATGTACACGCTTTATTTGCTATGCAAAATATTTAATATTTTTTCCTAGCTACACAATGGGATTTCTACTAACTAACAAAATAACAAATCATCTCTAAAAAGGAGAATTACAGTATTCAACAACGAATATTTCAAGTAAAGAGGTCAGAGATTTTTGTTCGTTTTAGCCAAGACCTTTAATTTACTGTACGCTAGAGACATACCGAGTAGCACTTTGGCCGAGTTACCGAGTAGTGAGTTACCCAGTACCAATTATGTTTTAAGAAGAACCACCGACACATACGTAATGCATTTTGAACTTATTGGAATAGTAGTATAGACCTCCATGTCCATATAATAGTTTTTAAAACAAAATTCCTGCTGAAATTAGTTTATGCGTTATTTAAAAGATTTTGTTTGTGTCAAAAATATTAGAAAAAAGAAATTTTAAAAATTAAAAATAAACATATTTAAAAGGTATGTATAATCAAGTTGGAGTTAAAATGAATTATACCAATCTATTATAGTTCTAGTCCGCCAAACATAAATAATTTTTAAAAGCAAATACACGAACACTACAGACACGTGCTTCTGCGTTACAAGGAATGTCCTTTTTAGAGCATAAAATGTGAACAAATGAATGTAAAGACATTCGACAAAAAAAAAATCCGCCTTTTGTCGGATGTCTTTAAATCCATGAGCTCACATCTTATACATTGAAAAGGGCCTAGTAACGCCAAAACACGTGTCTGCAGTGTTCCTGCACATTCGTGCTTTTAATGTTGTTTTGTTTGCTTTTAGTTTTTAAGCAAAGGTATTTTTATGTTCCTTATAAATAATTTTTGTTCGTAGCAAAAATCCATTTAATGATATAAAAATTCCATATTTTCTATACTTACCTTTTTTGTCCAATTTTTTGTAAATAAATTTTGTTAACTTTGGGGACATTAAAATAGATTTATTTCATTGAAGCTATACAAACTTCATTATTCTCAAAATTTAACCTTGACTTGTAAATTTAAATTGTTAGTAATTGCAGTATAGTATATACCTGCGTTTATTATTAATTGTAATATCTGTCTTGAACAATATTCAATTTTTCGAAACTACTCGGTATTGGCCGAGTAGGTCGAGTACCGCGAATAGTTACCGATACTCGGTACGTCTCTACTGTACGCATTATACGTGAAATTTTTAGTGTAATTCAATAGCAAACCAAACTTAACCAACAAAATGCTTGTTTTAATTGTGATTTTATATTAAACGTAATCGTATAAGACAGATCCTGTATCATGATATTTTCGATATTATTTTGAACTGCGAGGCTCATAAAATAAAAATTATATGCATTTGTCATATCAATATTATTCCTTTTATTAAAAATAATGCACTATTTATATGATATATTAATGTATCATTAAATATAATGTAATATATTCTTTTTCTATTTAATATTCCTAAAACTATTAGTATTGTAACAACACAAACATAGATTAACAATGCCTCATGTAAAATTCATGGTTGATAAGAAAAAAAGAAAATGTGTTTGACTGCTGTGCACGGACAAGTATTGCATTTTTTTTTTTTTTTTTCAGTTTCTAAAATTTATAATTTTGTTAAATTTTTTTGTTGCTGTTGCGAAAGCAACTCGATTAAATTTAATTAAATTTATTGTAAAACATTAATTCTAAATTACATATAAACATTAAAACACATATAAGCAATCTATATATATAATTCTCTTACGTGCCGGCAAATGAAGGGGTGAATTTCTAAACCTCTGTTGGCAACACTTCGCCGATAAATCATGTAAACAAACTTCTACGTTGTTTTGAAATCTTGAATCACAGAATACTCAACGAACTTTTTTTTTTTTTGAGATGAGTTTGAGTCGGGCTGTGGCCCATTTCAACCTTAATCAGCAAAGAAAAGCTCAAAGAAGGCAGGAAACCGTTCTTGAATCCAATTTAAGACGAGCCATTTCCAGAGTTGTATTCTCTGATTCGCTGCCGATAATTTTTAGCGGCTGGGGAATTTTCAGTCAGCAGTTCCTTCAACAGATCAGGTGCGTCACACAATGCCGGTAACCGCACCTTTCCGTCATGGCAACATTTAGTATATTTATTTGCAGTATTACGCTCTTTCTGCCAATAAAGAGCACCACAAAATTCGCATTCTTCACACATTGCTCCACAATCATGTTCATCGGCAATGTTGTTTTGAACGCGTAGGCGCTTTGAGCGTCGTCTATTCTCTGCTTCAGTACGACAGTTCAGTTCAAAATGAATAACCGAGAAAGAATTTACTTTATTCCTTTTATTCTCAGCTGAAAGGTTTCGCCAAATTTGTTTAGGGTTATAGTAGTTTTAGTATTGTGCAAGCAAAGTAGCCTTGGCGAGTTTTCGCGTTTTTAGTTAAACCATTTTTTGTTCGTGACGTGGCAAGGATTCAGAATAACAACAAGAAGGACAAACGTTTGAGAAAATATGTTTGGTGCTCTCTGAGCCTGTTTTTAGTCATGGCCAGCTCTATGTGGCATTATCAAGAACAAGATCTTTTGAAGCAGTGTCAGTTGTGGCTCCCAAACGGGACATTTTTAATTGTGTATATGAGGAAGTTTTCTCAGATTAGAATATAATAAGAGTGTAAATATGTAAATATATAAGAGTGTAAATAATGTAAATACATCCCTCGGGGGAGCCTGTAACCCCTAGAGGGCGCGTCCCCAGGTGGCGGATAGGGGAATGCCTTCATTGGTTTTCCAATGGGTGGTAGAAGGGAAATAAAATACCTTCCGCGGACCAACAGGTAGAAGTGCAATCTCTCCAAAGCAATGACAGACACTTTTGTATCTATAATGGTAAAGTTGTGCACATTGCCAAGGCAGTCATCTTACATACAGCAAAGTTAAACTGTCGAAAATCTGGCTAAAGCAGACAAATTAACATTATGAACGTAATTTTCATATTGGTTAAATGGATGGTGACCTAAATGCAATTACCAACTTTAATTTTTACGGAAAATTTTAGCTAGGCTAATGTATTGGCATACAGCGAGCGAGCGAAGCGAGCATGGATCGCGAAGCGATCCACAGGGAACTGCGTAAGCAGTTCCGGGGGTTGGCGAGCGATAGCGAGCAGGGGGCGATAGCCCCCTAGTTTAAGATAAATCACTTACGTTTTCATTAATTTATATTCCTTCATTTTTTATTCTCTCAAAATTTTTTTATAATGAATTGATTTATCCATTTAATTGTTCGTTCATTGTTTCACAATCTTTTCATTTATTCATTCAACCTTTTATTTTCTGATTCTTTTGATCAAAAATATGTTTTATAATCGAAAAGAAAATATTTCATTCGAAAAATATTTTATTTTTTCACTTTGCCCCCTAAAAAATCTATATATATAATTCTCTTACGTGCCGGCAAATGAAGGGGTGAATTTCTAAACCTCTGTTGGCAACACTTCGCCGATAAATCATGTAAACAAACTTCTACGTTGTTTTGAAATCTTGAATCACAGAATACTCAACGAACTTTTTTTTTTTGAGATGAGTTTGAGTCGGGCTGTGGCCCATTTCAACCTTAATCAGCAAAGAAAAGCTCAAAGAAGGCAGGAAACCGTTCTTGAATCCAATTTAAGACGAGCCATTTCCAGAGTTGTATTCTCTGATTCGCTGCCGATAATTTTTAGCGGCTGGGGAATTTTCAGTCAGCAGTTCCTTCAACAGATCAGGTGCGTCACACAATGCCGGTAACCGCACCTTTCCGTCATGGCAACATTTAGTATATTTATTTGCAGTATTACGCTCTTTCTGCCAATAAAGAGCACCACAAAATTCGCATTCTTCACACATTGCTCCACAATCATGTTCATCGGCAATGTTGTTTTGAACGCGTAGGCGCTTTGAGCGTCGTCTATTCTCTGCTTCAGTACGACAGTTCAGTTCAAAATGAATAACCGAGAAAGAATTTACTTTATTCCTTTTATTCTCAGCTGAAAGGTTTCGCCAAATTTGTTTAGGGTTATAGTAGTTTTAGTATTGTGCAAGCAAAGTAGCCTTGGCGAGTTTTCGCGTTTTTAGTTAAACCATTTTTTGTTCGTGACGTGGCAAGGATTCAGAATAACAACAAGAAGGACAAACGTTTGAGAAAATATGTTTGGTGCTCTCTGAGCCTGTTTTTAGTCATGGCCAGCTCTATGTGGCATTATCAAGAACAAGATCTTTTGAAGCAGTGTCAGTTGTGGCTCCCAAACGGGACATTTTTAATTGTGTATATGAGGAAGTTTTCTCAGATTAGAATATAATAAGAGTGTAAATATGTAAATATATAAGAGTGTAAATAATGTAAATACATCCCTCGGGGGAGCCTGTAACCCCTAGAGGGCGCGTCCCCAGGTGGCGGATAGGGGAATGCCTTCATTGGTTTTCCAATGGGTGGTAGAAGGGAAATAAAATACCTTCCGCGGACCAACAGGTAGAAGTGCAATCTCTCCAAAGCAATGACAGACACTTTTGTATCTATAATGGTAAAGTTGTGCACATTGCCAAGGCAGTCATCTTACATACAGCAAAGTTAAACTGTCGAAAATCTGGCTAAAGCAGACAAATTAACATTATGAACGTAATTTTCATATTGGTTAAATGGATGGTGACCTAAATGCAATTACCAACTTTAATTTTTACGGAAAATTTTAGCTAGGCTAATGTATTGGCATACAGCGAGCGAGCGAAGCGAGCATGGATCGCGAAGCGATCCACAGGGAACTGCGTAAGCAGTTCCGGGGGTTGGCGAGCGATAGCGAGCAGGGGGCGATAGCCCCCTAGTAATCAATAAAACTATACTTATATAACCTATAATTTTAAATCAGTTTTTCATGCATTAATATTACATAAAATATTATATTTGTGTACATGATACTGTATAATTCTTTACAAGACTTTTGTGTATATTTAATCAATTTCATAGAGTATATAAATATTGCAGTCAATAACCAAAATATAGCCAATATCAATTGTAGTTATGCTATATTTTATTCTTATATAATGTTAAATTATCATATTTCATAAATTGTAGATATCAGCTATATTTAATACCATTTAATTGCATAACCTTTTACATTAAATACATGTTTATTTATAATCAAACCTGTTTTGTGCGGTGTATGAAAATTATTTATGAAACAAGTGTGAGGTAATATCTTCAAGTGAGGACAGGGGCATCCCGATGGGAAGCCACTGACCTCCCAAAAATTTCCTTATTCAGGAAATTTTTCGGGAGTCGGCAAAATTATCATCACTTGATTTATTTTGATTTTTTTTAAAGATAACTTTTGGAGTTATTTTCTACGTGAGACTTTTTTTATGCAGTCTCTATCCACCACATATTTTTTTTTAAACTGCGTTGCAAAAACAACTTTTTCTAACTTGGTGAAGTTTCGAACAATATTTTTAATGGTGTTTTTTTATGTGGTCCCCATCCACCGCATAAAAACAGGTTTGTATGTATAAGTAATGAAAGAAACATTAATTTTAAATCTATATACTATAAGAATAATGTAAGAAAATAAACATCAGCAATTTGACAATACATTTAATTACTTAAATTTGAAAATATCCGACAGTTATCAAAATTTATTCTCAAACCATGGAATCCAGAAACACGCAGTGAGTTATATAGATAACACACTAGATTTTCTATGCTATACACCAACAAAACTGACACGAACAGATGAAAAAATATTGAAGAATAAACGTCTACACAATAGTAGTTTTAAGTGATTTGAACTCAAATGTTACAATATTTGCAAAAAATGACGTGGCGCTTGCTATTTACTTTTTGTTGTTTAAATTAATAATGCATACTGAATGTTTGAAATTTTTGCTTCTAAATTATGAAATTTTAATGTGTCACCATTGATTATATCGTTTTTATATCATCAGCATGTACAAGAAAACCTTTTGTGGCAAGAAAGAGCATTAAATTTGGGTTATAACACAGTGGTTCGTACATTTTTCCAAATTTTGGAGTTTTGTTGCCGGGCTTGGTATGTTTTAATTTATTTTAGAAAGATCTTTCCCCAAACAGACCCCGCAACAGGTTGTGGGTTAACATTCAGATTATGCCATAGACATTTTAAAGGGTTTATTGACCTCAACTTTGGGGTCTCGTTTGCTTGGGGGAGGGGGTGCATCATTCCTGGAATGAAGGACATTGTTGCCATACATGTTAGTAAGTTAAAATGTATATTTTGTTCAACTTTAAATTATTAATGCATTCAATAAAAAGTTACAACTGCAGTAACAACTGCTGCTGAATTTCAGGTGTAATAAACAGATATAAGTTTTTTGGTAACAAAGAAGATGATTTCCACTCCATGACAGGCTTTATTTTAGAATTTCTCATATTTCATCAAAAATTGAACAATATTTTTGATATGGTCTCCTTAATAAATTTATTGTTAATAAACATGCTGAAATTAAGGAATTTTAATTTTCAATTTTTTTTTTTTCATTTTAAATATTGTGGACTAAAAGTATTCTCTACACAGTGAAAACATTACGTAAAAAAGTGCATTAATTCTGATCATTGTGATTGCATATGAAAAGTATTGTACAATTTAGCTGTACAGTGTGCTGTATGTACAGTGCACTTTTTGTGCACAGTTCAGTTTGCACTTTTTGTGCACAAAACAGAGGTGCCAAAATATGCTCAGATTTTGTGCACTTTTTTAGAACGCTTTCAGTTTGCACTTTTTGTGCACAAAACAGAGGTGCCAAATGTGCTCAGATTTTGTGCACTTTTTTTGCACGGTTTCAGTTTGCACTTTTTGTGCACATTTCAGTTTGCACTTTTTGTGCACAAAACAGAGGTGCCAAATATGCCTAGATTTTGTGCACTTTTTGTTTGCACTTTTTGTGCAAACTTTTTCTAGCTGGGCAGAAATGCAATTGAGCTTCCTTCCAAAATAAAACCGTAAAAAATAAGTAAATAACTAAAAATATTTAGAAGCAAATATTTTTTAAAGTTACTTAATTAAAGATTGAATGAGTTATCTTTCCATGAGACATTGGATAACTTAAAATTTCTACACCTTTTAGGCCTGAGCTTATACACAAGAATAAGATAATTCATTACTATAAGGCAGTTATGTTTGAAGAGCATAAAAAATCTGGAAAAATAAAGTAAAATTACTATTTCGAAATGGGAATTTCACTTCTGTTTTTAAACAAAGCTGACTCTATTGCAATTCATCAGGCTAGAAAGGTAAGTTCTCCCATGGGAAATATATAAGCAAGCCAATATCTCTATACATGTTTGAAGATCAATAAGAAAATGAAAAAAAAAAAAAAAAAAAAACTGGAAATCCCAACAGTTTTCTTTCTATTACTTTGTGAAAAAGAGTGGTAAGTAACGGAAAAGTGGAAGCTCTTCTATGTATTTTAGTTGAATATTTTAGTTGAAATACGTGGAGAAGATGATGTCAGCTTGATAATTTTATCATTTCGTGCAAGTGTGGAGCAGTGGTTCGGTATTGCTTTCCTGAATACTAACCGCACTTAAGGGAATTTTCTGTTATCAATTTAAAGTCGTATTTATCTCCAATTTTTCAGATGTTTTAGGTGAACATTTCTGGAATGTTGAAATACAATCTCCTTAAAACGTTTTAAATCAAAATAACAAATAACCGTTTGCATAAAAATAACCGGCTGCGGATGCCAGTTTGTTTCCTTCTTCATATCATATTACTATGCAAATGGGAAGGGTTGTGAAAATTGAAATTTATTGGAATTGTTTGGGTGTAGCATAAGGGAAAAGAAGTAATTAATCAAAGAACGTAGATGTTACCCCAATTGCACGATATAGTTATATTAACGTACGCAGTTATTCTCATGGATATATAATAGCCACTGATCAAATAACACTCCTGACGTCATCAACAACGAAACTCGCACAACGACATGATAATTTGATAATATGCTTTGGTAATGTTAAACATGCAAAGAAAGTCTTTATTGTGATAAGGCTGAACTGGATCCGGTCACTTAACTGTTTTTTTTTTTTGGTAAGATTGTGTCACTTCAGGGGAATGAAGAAACGAAAAAATGGTCAACAATGAACGCCATCAACTGTAGTTTAGGGTTAATCCACTGGAGCAAATGTTAAAATTTCAACTATCAATACATCACCAAATAGGAAATCGCTTCGTTCAAATCAATCGTTCAAGCAAATTTCACAAGCAATATCTTGACGGGCGATTTTCTTGTAGCTCAAAATAAAAACATCGTGGCTAAACTACAATAGGAGCGAAACAAAATTTTGAAGCCACCGCTCACCAGAACCTTTCCCTTTCCCCTATTTCCCACACTACAATGGCAATACTGTAATGATCTTCAAATTTAGGGTCAATCCCGACGCGTTGGTAACCAACTTCCAGGACAAACCTCTTGTTGATTTAGTAACCTAAATAGTTTGATTAATTTAACTGCACCAATGATAGGTCATTTAGGATAGTAAGTTATTTACGACAAAATGTTCTAAGAATTTTGTCGTGAGACTATTTCTCCACCAATGTTTAAAAATTTATCTAACATCCATAATATTAAAACCTGTGTGTGAACCCTACACTGTAAAGAAATTCAGAAACGTTACTGAGAATTTCGGTGTAACATTTCGGGATCTCAATGGCTGTTATCCACTTAATGGAAATATCAAGTAACATTGTCAAAAAGTTTCCTGAATTGCTACAAGTTGCACAAATACGGACTTTTCTCTGTTGCAAAAATATTTTTAGCTCTCAGTTTAAAAATTAACTGAGAGTATTTATAACGCGTATTGACTTCAAATCAATTACGGCTCGTCCTGACTTATTAAGCTCCAAAAGGGAGCGAAAAAGTCTTTGGACTACGTAGCTTTGCAAGAATTGCAATCAAGTAATGTGCTTGACCCCTGCAATTCTGGCTCAGCATTGGGAATGGTTGTAGTACAGCTTATGGAGCTGTTATATCATCCCTGCCTGAGATTGCTCTGAAGTTCAAGATACACTTCTGGCTTTAAACGGGAATATTTCTGGATTTTCCAGGATAATTTCAAGAAGGTTACTGAATTTTAGCGGAAAATATTGCTGGCTTTTGCAAGATATGTTACTGGCTGAAATTGGGCACATCAGCTGCCTATTGTTTTCCAGGAACGTTTCTGAATCGTTTTTACAGTGTATCTCCTTCGAGTTTGGTAAGAGGGTTGAATTTGCTTGTAAGAGATATTTTGCCAATTTATTGTAATGCATTTATTAAGCAATAAATAGTCTAGAGTGATATTTATACTGCATAAAGGAAGCATGTGACTACAATTTTTAAGCATAAGCAATTGTCAATGCCACAAAAAGTAGGTTTACCCCAAACTTCACGGACAATAAACATTGCCTCTCCTTTCACATATATCATAAGCTTAGACTAAAATCGAAACACAGGGTGGCATGCATCAAACAATAAAAGTTAACTATTTGTTTTTCTTTTGAATGGTTCTAATAAAGGATTTAACGAATCACCGTTTATAGTACTATTTCTTTTCATCGGGCCTACAAGCTTGTTTCCTACCAATCAGATCAGATGAGTCATTATAGGTACACGACTAATTACTGGCGTATTTATCTAACTGCATAGATTGAACGTTATATTGGATTATATTTAAAATAAATTTGCACAATAGAGGTAGATTTTGTTTAAATGTTAAGTCCAATTGGGTTGTTCAAGTGCAGTTATTTCATGGTTTAGGTGTTTTTCTCAATTTAAATTTGGGCAATTTTTTCTGTCTTCCAGTTAAATTCTTAGCCACTAAAATTAAAATGCATTTTTTTTAATGTGCTGAAAATTTTAGTGCAATAAATGTAGTGTAATAAATGTGTAAAACATCCTATACTTACAATCTAAGGATATTTAAAAAGAAATCACCGTCACCATGCTAAAGTAGTTCTTTTTTTAGCATCGTATGTATCATAACTATTTTGTCGGTAAAGTATGGTAAATTGTCTCTTGAGGAAAATGGACACAAACTAATATTTTTCCTATGTGTGAATTTTGAAGATGAATAAGAAAATAAAAGTACATAAAAGTAGTACATTGAGAATTTTCTTGCTATTATGCTGTGAAAAAAGGTTACCTAAGTAGACGGAGGGAAGAAAGAAGCTTTTCTCTGCAGTAGTGGCGTATATATTTCCAGATAAAAGAAGGAAATAGGATGATATTGGTTCGATAAGTTTGTCATCTCTTGCAAGTGCAAGATACTCCACTGGGAATTAGGTTTTCTGCTGGAACTTGAATGTTTACAGATTTTATTGGGAAAAAGTTTAGTTCAATAATGATTCGTTTTCATCCTTGTTTTGGCATTCTTGATGTGGATCAGTGTGGGTGTTTTAGTTCGTATAAGATGGAGTAGAACAGTAAAAAGTGTGCTTCTTGCAAATGCAGCACTCATGACTGAGATAAATAACCGAGTTGTGCTTTCAGTAAACTAAGACTTTGCTTAGAAATGACTAGAAATTTCTACTTGAATAGTTTCATCTCCCTTAAAATTTAAAAAAATATTGTATGCAGAAATGTTAATATTTTAAAGAATTTCATTTCCTTTGGAACAGCTTTTGAGTTTTTGGATTCAACGTTGGTTGCGTTACGTCGCAACAAAGTTATTGAGCGGCCGTGGTGACTGTCGCGTAGTTCGCGTGAGAGTGGGAGGTTAAGTTAATGGAAAGGTAACCGTATCGCATAGTGGTTGCATGGAACCCAAACCGGAGTCTTGCAACCAGGACAATCGCAAGGACTCCTTGACCAATGAAGCAAACAACTCGTAAGTGAGAGAATTATATGACTGGGACAATCAGACTTAAGATAACATCATTTTACAGGTCAAGCACTTTTAAAAATAACTTAAGTTGGCACTTTTAAATTACGTAGTTACAAAAATAAAATGGAAGTGTCTCACCCATCATGTGATCTCGCTTTGCAGGCACATTGTATTCCACACATGAAAAGTCAGTACAAAAATTTTGAATGGTAGAAAAAGAAGTTTATTTGCACAACAATGAAGAACGTCACAAATATTGGCTCACAAGCCGTGCGATGCCAGGTCGGCAGCACTGGGGCGAAACATTATTGACACAGAACGATAACACTTTTCCGATTCTAAATAATGCCATCAATTAATACCTTGGTAATTCACTTAGCCACATGTATCAAACACATAACTGTCGGCATGAATGGGGCGAGACAACCTCCCCGGTCCAACATCGGGAAGAGCGGCCAGACACCGCATAGCCGTAAGCGGGAAACGGCACATCCGCTAAAAAACAAAACTAGCCCAGCGCACGTCTATACAGCGCGGAGGAAAGTTATAAACTGCCGAAAGATCCGAGCAAATTACGTGGCAAGAGAAAAAGTTCGTTATAACGATAACAAAACGGGTGATCGAAAATGCACAAATCAAAACTCTTAAACACAACATTACCATATTCGGCAGCCTATGATAGCGGGGAAAAAGACACCGGCGCCACATACGAAATAACCGTCTGTTGTGACGTCATCACTTTTATAATGTTTCAGACCGCGATAGATCAAAAGTTCGCTCTGAGGAAATCTCCTACGCGAAATCGAAACAAATGAAAAAAAAAAAAAGGAATCTAATGTGGATTACACCACATTTCTAAATGGTAAGGCATCGGACTCGTGACCGGAGAGTCCTTCGTTCGTTCCTAGAGGGTTGAAGATCTACCGTCTTCGTTAAGGGTTACTGCGGGGGAAGTCAAATATGCTTATGGTCACAAAGTCCTCAAAGTGAAGCAATATCTCTGGGGTTGCTAAGCCAGGAGTTATTCAGCTTCTGTTTTGTTTCTAAATTATAGAACTGGCCATAGATGTTGCAGAGATCTATCGTGTGTTGTCTGAGACAAATTGGACTTCCATCTAATTAGGTTCTCGAATAAACGTAAGCCGTACCTCCCTGCTCAATTTGAGTCGCCTCGTTACGTGGGCTCGGGTTTCCGAGTGGCATCAGGAACAAGTTTTTGAACATATGTCAAAAATCCAGTTCGATCAGCAGTTCGATATCAAACATAATTTCATCCAAAGCGTTGTTTCCCACCTGCGTTGCAAAAGGAGGGGTTTTTTTTTTCAAATTCTGTAAATGGAGGAGCTTATGGTAGATCTTAACTTAAAAATTAAAATATGAGAATGTAAATTTTCGTTGCCCAATCCATATTCCTTATTTTAACTTATACTCCAAATTAAATCAAATGCTATCGGGAAATTTTAAGCATTTGTTATCATCACTGTTATTATCTCTTCAGAATTTCCAAAGTATTTCCCTCGCCCCAAAATCAGACAGTATATACAGTAGCTTTAGTGTCAGCAGATAGGTGTAGTAATTTCTTCATTGCTACAAAGACGTTTTTAGCACACATTTTGCAGAAGCGGTTAAGGTTACAATGGAGTCTTAAAGTGCGAAACACCGAGCAAAATTTTGAATTTTCATTTTTTTCTTAAAATTAATCTTTGAACTTTGGGCTATTCATTGCGAAAAAAAAGGTTTAATTCGGCTTATTTTTACAGAAGTTATATACTGTTCTGTTAGTGTGATATTTTTACATTTTGTGAGCAAATGTTTCACTTAAATGCATGTATCTCATAATCGTAAAATTTCAATTGATGTGCACTTTTTGGTCAGTATTTGTTTAATTACTTTGAGATTTTTTCAGATTGATAATGAAATACATATTTAAAAAGGAATAAGAAGCAAATTTTCAATACCATCATTTATTTTTTATTTTATTTTTTTTTTTTTTTTTTGAATCAGGTTTAAATCCTTCTTTTATTAAATTTTTTCTGGAAAATTCGGAATTTTAAAAAAACTCTGTTTTTGAAACTTTTTGAACAAAATATTGTGGTTGATGAAATTTTGCTCCCCAAGTCTTCTTTAAATATGAAATATGCATCTAGAAAAATATAGAGAATCAAGTTAAAAAATATGGTGCTCATGGAGTTATGTTTGTGGTTCCTATATTTAGGATTAAAATATACAATAACCTCTGTATTTTAAAAATTCTCTCTATTTAGAATTTTTCAACAAAACTTTACATATTACTTACCCTTAAAAAGGTCTATAACTCATAAAATATTCAGAAGTCTTCAAAATTAAAATAAGTGATTAATAGTCCATTATAGTTTTAATCTGAATAACCCAATAGAATACATTTTTGTAATATAATCTGCTGGTGTGCATAAATTATGTGAAGATTTTTAATGTATAGCCCCAAAATTCGATTTGCTTTGCTCTATAACTGTGGTTGAGGATCCCAAAGTAAACCTTTCAACATCAGAAGTTGTCACTGCTTTCTGGTCAACATAGTAGTATTTGTCTGATTTCTTTGTTGCTTCAAAAGACAAGCGTTTGAAATAATTCTTATAGTGTAAGTGGTGGTGTATCCTGATAACTGCATTATGGAATGACTTTTTAAGGGATAGCCATAAATTCAATTTACGTTTTTTAAGTACCTTAAGTGTTTTTGTGTGTGTGTGTATGTGTGTGCGGGAAGTGTAATATTTAGTTAAAAATGTAACAACTCCACGTTCTCGTTTCTTTTTTTTTCGGTATATGTGAAAATAAATGTTACTTAGTGCTTAAACTCTTTCTGCTTGTGTTTGTAAAAACAAGCAGTTTAATCTAAAACAAATTGGATCAAATGGGACAATTGGCAACTATTCTCAGCTAGGCAATGATTTTATTTCTCAGAATACATGTATCATTTTAGATTTACCATCTAAGTGTTTTAGTACATGTCTAAAGAGCGTCTTCTTAAAATTAACATCGGTAAGTCGTCAGTGGTGCCAAAAATGGAGGGACAGTTACTATTTTGTCTCGTGGCAGTGCGGAAGGGAGCGATGACGAATGGGGACTACAATAACTATTCTAAGTTAAAAAAGAAGAGATAAATATACTAAATTTTAACTAAACGTGTTGCAAAGTAACCTAACGCATTTTTTTTAATGTTCCGTCGTTGATTTTTTAAAAATTTTGTTCTTAATTTGCAATTTCAGCTTCCTTTCTAAAAAATGCATTTTCCGTTTCATTACTGAGTTGGTTAAAATAGCTAGTTCTACTGTAAATATGTTTGGATACAAAAACCTAACAGTAATGACATTTTAAGTATAATACATAATTGTTTACAACCCATTTGTATACTTATTCTTAAAAACAATCTCTCCTACCCATTTGCGTACTGCGCAATCTCTCTAGTTCTATATGAACAGATGTAAAAACGTGTCGTCTTGATTTCAAATCTGTTGCATTACACCTAAGCGTGAAATCAAAACAGCAAATAGAATGCTAAACTGATGAAAAAAGGTTACAATTACACATGGATAGTTACTCGAAGCATTTTTAACTTTAATGTTTTTTAGCATTATGTAGTGTTGTAGATTTACCCTTATATCTTTACCTCAGGTATGCATAATTTAAAAAAAAAATAGTAGATAAAGTAAATAGTAGTATTTTAGTGTTTGTTTAGTTTAAATGCCCAGTTGTTCACCTGTATAATGAATGTCACGGAACAAATATAAAATGCAAAAGTATCATTTGCATTAAAGTAAACACGTTGAAGAAAAATAACTTCTTAAAACCTGAAATTCGAATTTAATCCAACTACAATACGTAAAACTTACAGATATTGCGAAACCACATTTTTTCCCTTCTAAATCTCTGTAGGGAATTTTCCACATCCAATACAAAAAGACAAATCCTTCTCTTCCAAAATGGCTTAGAGTTAAGCTTACTTTAAATTCCCACATGTGGTGTTGAATCCCCATGAAGAAATCCTGTTATTACTGTAATCTGTGCTGTTTTTTTTACAAAAAGTAGCTTGTTGGTTTATTATTTACAGAGTTTCAAAAGAAGGTTTTAACAATGCGGTTTTCTGACGTTTATTTAGTCTGATCTTGTTAAATAAATATTTACAGAACCGCTCCTTTTCATCATTCTTAAAGAAAAGTAAGAATTTTTGTTGAGGAAGATTTTAATAGCAAGTCCCCAAATCTGTATTTAAGCAAAGCCAGTGAACCAATTAAAGTCCGCTACTTTTTGAATATGTTAAGGTTGTTTTAGTGTAATTTTCTTCACAGCATTTACACTGTAAAAAAAATCCGAAACGTTAGAGTATTTCCGTGTAACGTTTCGGGATTTCAATGGTTTTTATCCACTTCTTGGAAATATCAAGTTTCATCGTCAAAAAGTTTCCTGAATAGCTACAAGTTGTCCGAATGCAGACTTCTCTCTGTTGTAAAAAATATTTTTGCTCCCTGTTTAAAGATGATCTGAGGGTATTTATAAGGTGTGTCGGCTCAACTCGAGTTACGGCTCGTCCATAGTGATTAACCCATAAAGGGAGCGAATAATGTGACTACGTAGCTGCAAGAATTGCAATTAAGTGAGATGCTTGATTTCGTTGCAATTCTGACTTAGCTTTGGCCATGTTTGCAATACTGCTAATTGAACTATCTTGATAAATCGGGAAAGTGCCAAGCTCTAATATTAACCCTACCTAATATTACTTCAGAAAAATGAATAACTTTAAACGGGAATTTTCTCGATTTTTCAGGAAGATTACTGAATTTTAGCGGAAAACTTTCCTGGTTTTTGCAAGATATGTTGCTGCCAGAAATTGGGCACATCAGATGCCAATTATATTCCAGGAACGTTTCTGAATCGTTTTTACAGTGTAAGAATATTTTTTATAATTAAACTTTTTCAAATATACAATTGACAGATTCCTAATTTACCAAGAAAGCTCTTAAATTAAATATATCTGAATCGTAGGTAAAATTTCAAGCACATATCAAACAACGTATATTTGCTTGCAATTCTAACAAAGCTAGAAAATCCTGAGCCTATATTTCGCCGTTTTAAGGGCATCAGTCAACCTGAAAGGACGGCATAAAGCTGAAGGCGGAAACCCTAATAAAGAAGGTAAATGTATTTTTGCACTGAAACCTAAAAATATTTTCACAACAATGGGAAGTCCGCAATCAAGAAGCATGTAGCAATCCGTGAAATGTTTCTTCAAATATACTTGTTTTTCACGGGTAACTTTTGGAAACACGTGTAATCCTGGAACTGTACGAGGAAAAAAAAAAGACGTTTCGGAGTGTTTTTAGTGTTCTCAAGGTGCTGTACCTTCAATGCACTCTTTAGGATGCTTAGGTTTAAAATGAGAGATGCTGTAAAAACGTCAAACCTCTCGAGGCAAGGATATTATCCATTTCATAATTGTAGGCATTTGTCTTACGACGAACATGTTTTATATTCAATTACAAATAACAGGGCAGTTATTATAATGCAATTTAGAAACAAGTTTTCTGTAAGAAGTACAAGGTTTGTATAAAAAGTAACCAGACCGAGCTTAGAAAACATATTTATTGGCAAAATTTCTACAATTTTTCTCCAGAAATCTTCAGAGTAGACTCCACGGAAGTCGAAAACCCTTTGGGGTCGAATTTTCCAGTCCCTGAACGTCCCCTGGAAGTCGGCATCCCTTAAAACTTCTAGAGCCCTCGTCGTAGCGAGTTGAACAGCTTCCAGAGTCCCGAACCGCGTCCCCTTTAGCACTGTCTTGACCTTGGGGAATAGGAAGAAGTCCGGTGATGCCGTATCAGGCACACGACGCTCCTCTTGATCGTCCGTCAGGTGTTTTGGCACCAGCTTTGCATAGATCTTCCTCATGCCCAGATCGTTCTTAACAATGTCGTGATCGGTCATCTTATCGATCTCGACCTCTTCTGCGATTGCTTACATGCTCAAACGACAGTCAGTGTTCCACAAATCACGCACTATTTGCACATTTGGGTCCGTGTGAATGGTTGAATGACGTCCGGCGCGCTGTTCGTCGTGGACGTCATCACTGCCCTTTCGGAAATTCTTGTGCCACTGGAAGACTTGAGTTCTGGATAAATCTTTCTCACCGTAAACCTCATTGATCATTTCAAGAGTTTCCGTAGGCGTTTTCTTGAGTTTGACACAAAATTTGATGTTAACACGTTGTTCGATGATACGCTCCATTTTCACTCCGACGAGATCACTAAACACGCACTGCTCTCTCGCACGATGTTAACCCTCCAAGTGTTTGGAGGCAACTGACTCGGATCCGCTCCCCTTCCCTCGATTCCCCATCACCACAAGAGCACTAACAACCGTTTTACAAACGTTTTACCTGGATGTCACAAACTCAGTCCGATTACTTTTTATACAAACCCTGTACATGGTACGATCCAAAATTAATGAGCCTCACATTATACTGACGAATGCAAGCACTGCAGCTCGCTCCGCTTGACGGCGACGGTGGTGGGGGTTGTTGACTTTACAGCACAACGCAATTCAGTTGCCTCCCAGTTTTTGGATCGGTACCATCAGCTTTAACACTAACAACTTATACGGTGGTGCGTAACACGGATATATGGAAAGTTCGTCAGATCTACGCATAAAGATAATATCTTGCTTCCGGTTCCATTCCCCAACGTTCACTATGCTTCAAAAGATCATTGGGACTGAATATCTGTCCTATTCGCACGTCGAAATGTCGCACGAGGCCTTTCTTAAGGCCAGGCAATGGTGACGGACGAACCCCACTCTCTACACTGCGACGAGTGTGTGAATTTTTGAACACATACTGCTGTTCGAGTCTTTACCAAGTAGAAAAAGCCCTGGACTTATCGGAAACAAAGGTGCAACGCATCGTTACGAAGAAGTTGCACATGGGGAAAGTCTGCGCGAAACTTGTGCTAAGAGCTCTGACTGAAGAAGGTCCGAGTCAACGCTCCTGTGATGCCCTAGCCTTCCTACAGTCCGGGCTTGTGGCCTTCTGACTACTTCTTGTTTCCACAATTTAAATCAGCGCTGATAAGGAAACATTTTGCCTCCATCGAGGACATCCAAACACATGTCCAGGCACTCCTTGCAGATATCTCGAAACATGACTTCAGGGGTGCCTTTGAGTCATGGAAAAGCCGCCTACAGAAATACATTGTTGCAAGAGGTGCCTATTTTTAAGACTATTAGGCAGTTGTACAAATCAGCTCAATAAATCGGTCTTTTTAAACGAAGGCTCATTACTTTTGGATCGCACCATGTAAGTAGGGGAGACCGGGGTTAGTTGTTACACGGGGTAAGTTGTAACATTCGAATTTAAAATTAACCGCCAGGAGAAACTGACTTTCTTTGCAGTAGATGATAGCACTCACCCATCTGCATTCCCTGACAATTTCGGGAGGGCTTGCAGTCAGTAGCATGGAGATTGCTGCAGGAAAACGGTTTTTTGAGTCTGGAAGTAATTTTCATTTCCGCTGTCATTTTTCTACTTGCGATGAAGCTGTTGCAGATAACGAATTTATTTCTATTCCACGTGAAAGCCTACATTTTTAGGTAAGTGCTAACATATTTAAAAAATTTGTACAAAGATATAATACCAGTAATATGTGCCAAAAACTAAACTGGCGTCGTATGGGGCAAGTTGTTACAATTTTGTTGGGGTTCGTTGTTACAAGTAACAACTTGCCCCATGCAAGTTTAAATTTAATATTATGTTTTCTTTTTAAATGTGATATGGCGGGGGACTATAAAAACAAGACAGAAAGGTGCAAAACTCCTAAAGAAACATACCTGGATGTGGCTAAAGAAGTAATTGCAGGTAGTTCATTCTGAAAGGCTGACAAAAAATGAGCTGCAGACAGCTTTTTTCGCAAAAAAGAAATTCACAAAACAGAAAAAAAAAAACAAATTAGAACTCAGAGCCAAAATTTATTACACGACTCCCTTGCAGAAAAAACCCATTAAACAATACATTTCTCCAAAAAATCCCGTAAGATACATTTTCTGTCAAAATGAAACTGCTAATACATTTAGCGAACGGAAGAATAAACATAATACAGGAAAATAGAAAAATGTTGGAAGAACAATACAAAATGCAAAACACATAAAGTAAAACAAGAAATGTAAATGCAAAGACAAATAAAAAGTAATCAAGAAACACACAGTAATAAACTCTAACAACTCGAAAACCATAGGAGTTCAAAGAAGATGGCGAAAAAATAATACCAATTTTACGAACGGCTGCCAAACTACAAAAAAATACAGAATGGCTTTAAAATCTTTGATTATATTAGAACAATTTTTCAGACTGTTTAGAGACACCCAAAAAACAAAGTCTGACGAATTAGGGCATTTCTGGATAATTGCAATGCAGTTAAAATCAAGGTAGTGTTAGGACTCTATTTATCGAGTGTCATTTATTTTGTTTGTCGAAACAAGATGACAGCGTTGTTTGTTTACATTTTTTTCCTGATGCGTGTACATAAATTATTCGATCTTTTCGCTTGCAGAGCGCCAATAATAGTGAAGCGGAATTTTTTCAATCCCCTCATTCCGTACTGTTTTCTATAGACTCGGTATCAAGAATAAAAGTTTCAAATGTCTATCTGCAGCAGCACCTTTAGCCAAATGTACAAATTTGTATGAGGTTTCTGAATGTTGATAAAGCATTTACGTAAAGTATTTCGAACAAAGCATTTATGTTGCCATTACTTACAATTCTAAACGGATTTGTTCATTAGAAATAAAAAATATATATATATCTTCATAAAAACTAGTTAAAAATAGTACAAATTTCGGAAAACAAAAATTGCTTGAAGACGTGTTTCCAGATTTAAAAAAAAAACATCTTAAAGATGAAAGGGAAAATACTTACTACTATGTAATATTTTAACTGTGCATACATATTTTTGGGATAGTTCATAAACTTCTACTTTGAAACTTAAATCTTAAAAATTTGTAATTAATTTCAAATTGTCAGTATTTCATAAAAATTAAATGCAGCGTTTATTGCTCTATCAATTGAAATAAATCTGGCAGATAATTACACTTAAAACAAATCGTGAGCGCTGATTTTAATATTGATTGAAATCTCTGTGGCAGATAAACTAAAGGTTTCCCCGGCTAAAAAATTATGATTTTTTTTTTTTTTTTAATTGTTTGCTTATATGTAACTAAAACATCTTCCGCACTATTCCATCATCGAAGTATATGTAGTTATACTTCTTATGGTTGTAATTTTTCATCGGAATCTCCTTTCAGAATTTTTTTTTCAACTGAACTAAATTCCCTAAATCTTTCAAATTTTAGCCAACATGTCTTTTTAAGGTTGAGATAAAACTGGCAGATAATTACACTTAAAACAAATTTTGAGCACTTAGTTTCAATACTTAAAATACACCGCCAGCTGAGTTATTCCATCCGAGGACTGCAGTTTCGTCCTTTTTAGCATTCGTCAGCCCGGAACAGAAATCACATGAGCTGGAGGCGAAAAATCTCTTAAGGGAGCCAAGAGAGCCAAACAATCTGGTAGCTAATGCAGAATTAGCAAACCAGATTGTTTGGCTCTGGCAGATGAGCGACCGCAGCAATGGTGCGGTTCAACTCAAAGATTGATGGCAAAGCTAAGGTATTTTGTAGTAAGTTACCACCCTAAAGCCAGGGCTAAGGCACAAATACTTAAAGTTTAAACTTAGTTTCAAGTTGATTGAAATGTGTGTGGCAAATAAACTAGAGTATTCCTCGACTGAAAAATTAGCAATTTTTAAAAATGTTTGCTTATATAACTAAAACATTTTCTTCACTCTTCTTTTATCGAAGTATATATAGCTATACTTCTTACTGTTGCAATTTTCCATCGGAATCCATGTTCAGAAATTCTTTTTTTTTTCACCGAACTAAATTTCCTAAATCTTTCAAATTTAGCAAAAAGGCCTGTTTAAAGTTTTTTTTTTTTTTTTTTTAGGTACCCGAATATAATTCATTAAGTTCCTGCTACCGAAATATGAATTATCTGATTTATTAAATATGGTTGTTTTAAACGCTAGGAGAAATAAATTGCGAGGGAGTTCCCTAAGAAAGCAGATAATTTGTAAAAATTAAATACTTTAACTGAAGCTTGGATTTTTTTTCAGCCCGAAATTGTCAAAAAATCCCATTCATTTTGACTTCGGACTATCAATCTTAGAAATATTTTAACCAGCTGTCAAGTCGAAATTCTTGAAGTGGAATATTTTTGACTTCGTATTTTGGAGCATATTTTTCTGCATTCTAATTTAGAAAAAAAAAAGCAAAAAGTATTTTAGCGACAATGTACGGAATATTAATTAAAATATTTGTTTCCATGTCACGAGGAGAAAAATGTTCTGTAATCGTCAAGACAGTACATAAAAAATGTAAAAGAGGACAATTTGTAGCTTGAAAAATAAGTTATACTCAAACAGGTCTTAATACTTTTTATTTTTTTGAAAAATGTTTTCAGAAAGTTTTGAAGTTTGAAATGAGAACTTAAACTAAATTACTTTTTGAAATCATTCCGCATAACCTTTCTCAATGTTTAGGTGAAATTATTCTCTGGCATGACGTTTATTTTACTTAAGTAAAAGCGTAGCTTTTTTCTTTATTTTTTATGTCAGCTTTTTTTTAAATCCTTTTTTTTTTAAATCTTACTTTTAAAAAGTTATTTTTACGTTTGAAAGTCCTAAAATTAAACTACAATTTAATAGCTAAAATTTGATCTCAGAAGATAGGATCATTCACTAGATCAGATCAGTGTGTGCTACAAAGTTGTGCTAACATATATGTTCAAATAAAGTTTCAAAAAGATGCATAAATAGGAACCTTTAAAAATACACACACACACACACATATATATATATATTGAGTGAATGATCCTACCTTCTGAGATCAAATTTTAGTTATTAAATTGTAATTTAATTTTAGGACTTTCGAACGTAAAAATAACTTTTTAAAAGTAAGATTTAAAAAAAAAAGCTGACATAAAAAATAAACATTATATATATATATATATATATATATATATATATATATATATATATATATATATATATATATATATATATATATATATATATATATATATATATATATATATATATATATATATATATATATATATATATATATATATATATATATATATGTCTTAAAACTAAAGCAAGATTTCTTTGTCGCCATTTTTGCAGTAATGTGTAGGAATCACTGAAAAACAATAGTTTGACAGTTGAGAATTTAGGGTTAGTAAAATGAAGCATTATAAGACTATAATGGTGTTAAATCGCGCGATCTAGGGGGGGGGGGCAATTCTGATCACCGAAACGAGAAAGTACGTGACCAGGAAACTGTCTCAAGCAGTAAATGGATTGTTTCATTGACTGTATGGCATGTGGAACTCACTGTCTTGTTGAAGCCACATATTGGCCACATGAAAAGCATCCAAAATTGGGTGAAAGAACTGTTGTCATGCCGCGATATGGAGCACCGTTAACTGTTACTGCTTGACCAGAATCAACTTTCATCAATTTTGAACTAATTATTCAATAATGAAAACAAGTTGTTGCATCGTATAACGCTCTACTTTTTACATACTCTTAGCTCTCAGCTGTCGAATGGTTTTTTTTTCATTCAGGGTTTCCAACAATTTACTGTAAAAAAGGGCGGTGAATTCAAGTCTTGCGTTAATTTTAGTGCACCCTATACAAAGCATTTTCAATTTAGACGTTTTGCTTTTAGTATAGTCTTTTCAGTCTTTATAAAACACAAAATATTCGATGTATCGCTGGTATCCTTGAAGGTAAGGATTTAAACATTCATTCCCTTGTAGGGAACCTAATGTGTATGGCGTATTAGCGTCTCTCCTAAACATCAAGTCATGAGGGCTAAATAAAAAACAAATTCAATTGAAAAAACTGGCAATTTCTATGGTAGATGCTTTTGTCGTTGCTACGGTCCGCTTTCTCCATTTTTTTTTTTTTAGCAAGAGAGCGTTTTATTTAAAGATAAGCTAAATCAAAACTAAAAATACATTTCCCATACATAGTTCATTTTCAAAAGTCAAATTAATATTAGTGACTAAAATGGTTTATAATCAACTTTTCAAAGGGGTTCAATGCACGCTTTTGTATTGCGAGAGAAAAGTAATACAAATATATTAATGAAAGAGAGATATTCTATTTGAGTATTATTCCGTTCTTAAAGATTGATGAGATATATGAAATTCAGGATCATCAATCCGAAAGAAGAGTTTTGCTGAAGGACCATTTATTTCCACATCGCTTTACATGAATTGCTCTCTCCGAATACCACAGCGAGAGGTATTTCTGAAAGATGCTATTTATATCGCTCCTAAAATGCTACCTAAAGAAAGTCGTTCGGTCCGTCTTTTAAAAATTCACAAAAGCAATGAACCATTTTTTTCTTCGGTCATTTTTTGAATACTGTATGTTATAGTTTGGAAATTTTAAACATATTTTATATTTAATTCAATGTACTGTAAAATAAATCTGCTTGTTTACAGTTTGTTGCTTGATTTGCGACAAACAAGTGTTATAATTGTTAGTCAAAAATTTAAAAAAAAAATCAGCAATATAATTAGATTTCTTTCAAGGACCATTGTACAAAAACTTTATGAGAAAATATAGGAATTGAGTGGTTCTGCAGTTTTAGTTTTCACATAAAAAACATTTTGTAACACATTTTTAATGTTTTTTTTCTTAAAAAATTGTTTTTTATTATATATTTAGAAATAAACATATTTATGAACAAATTGAGTTAGTTTCACACAAAGTTTCTTGAATTACATACCGTATTACTAAGCATCATCTGGCATGCCGCAAAATTCAGGAGATTTTCAATAACACTTTCTCGGTCCTCGAAGGCACAGGGAAAAAAGAAGAGGTTAGGAAAAAAATAATACTGTTAAAAAAAAAAAAATGTTCACTTTAAAAAATATATAAGTTTTATACATATTATTAGTATTAATAAAGAGTTTAATTTTTTGAAAATATGAACTATGTCGTTTGTTAACAAGTAAAATATTATTAAAAAGCGAATATATATTTTTTGACTTAAATTAAGACTAAAGAACTCACCTCTCTAAAGTAACCTAAAATAATTTATTTAAAAGAATTATGTACGAATTGCAGTAACCACAAGGATTGCTTCTGAATTGATTACTTTATTGTTAATTGATCACTTTATAATTAAATCCAAAAATAATGACCTCCCATAAATGACAAACACATACGAGTTATATGCAATACACAATTGGAACTGAATGGGGAAATTTTCTTTTGCTTTACTGCAAAATAAACTTCAAATTATCCGGCCTTCCGGAAAATTCGAAATTTCCGGCATGCTGCTCAACCTCGCTTTTTTTCCGGCATACCGGATAATGCGGGGTAATAAGATAATTGAGGATATAGTGAAAGACAGTCTATATTGCAGTGGACAGATAAAGAGCAGTAAATGGATTTTTTTCATTTTTCACTTTTTCGCTTTTTTGTCATCTGTTATGCATTAGCTTTATTGTACATACTTGCATTTTTGGTTTCCGCTGAAAAAAGGCGCAAAAAAATCTAATTCCAACATTTTCCTATTGTTAGAATGAAATTCAACACACATTTCCTAAAATATCTCGAAAAGTTATTCCTGCATGTTGTTTGCTGTTAGCATGCTAACCGCAGCATACTTGTTAAACGCTTCTTAAATAAAGATCATATATCATTGTTAAGTGTGATTAAGTGTAATCATATTTTCATTGTTAATTTTCAACTGTCCATCTGTATTTTAGGCTTACAATATGCTAAATTTCGTTTTGCTTATTTCGCGTTCCTCTAAACAGCGCCTGGAATATCGCGGATTAAAACGCTATTTTTAATGCGGTTGAAAATAACTACGCTTTACCAATTTTTTCCAACGTTTTATGGTTGAAATCTGCAGCTACAGTAGTACCTCCTTTAAGGGACACTCTATCTAACTGACAGCCATAGAGAAAATTTGCAGAAATTTATGTAAAAATGCATAAGAAATAAATGCATGTGAATTGAACTTATTGTAATAAAGGTTCTTTTTTCGGCTAAAAATTAACTGGTAATAGTTTGCCTTGACATTAACATGCTAAGTAGCAAATATGTGTTTTAAAATTCTTGATGAGATTTACATGACTGCTTTTCTTTCTGAGTAATTTATACATTTGGGTTCAGCTCCGATGGATAGTGCACGGCCCATGAAAACTTTTGATAGAAAAATGAAATGCACTCTTACTGTTATTTACATTACATTGAATTTTAAATTATATGACATGAAGCAAGTCCATGAAACAAATTATACTTCGGAAATACTTCTATAAATTACTAACTAAACTTTGTGGAATAATACTTATTTTGTAATTATACTATTTTTTTTTAATTTCAATTTTTTAAATACAGTAAAACCTGCAAAGTTGACCACCCTTGTAAGTTGACCGCCTGTCTAAGTTGACCGCCTTTTGCAGGCACGGAGTTAGCCTTTATTGTATAAATCAACCTCTGTAAGTTGACACCTGTTTAAGTTGACCATTAAAGTAGTGCACCGCAAGTGGTCAACTTACACAGGTTTCACTATTTATTTCACTTTGAATAACTCTGAATTTTATTTATAATACATAAAATATTTTCAGTGTTTAATCTTAAAAATTAATAATTTTTGTTATTTTATGGTATTATACTAAGTACACAGTGTGCATCAATTCATATACCTCCGAACAAGCGACACCTCTATTTAAGGGACAAAAAGTCCAGTCCCCTTAGTGCCCCTATCTGAGAGGTTCTACTGTAAATATGCACTTTTACTTTGCGTCTTATGATACTGTGCAGAAAAAAAAATACAATGCCATGTAATAGTAGTTGATTACATCTACCCAACATGAAATAAGCCGTTTCCGAAAAAAGCTGTAATACGGAGAAGTAAGAGAAAATTATTCTGGCTCTAATAGGTAATATTGGAATTTTTTTTCCAAAAATGATAGTGATGATAAGTGTATTATATTTGTTTTTATAATGGCAGTTAAAAAAATATTTTGAACAACAGATCTGCTGCTTGCTTATTGTCGTTTGTAATGTACAATTGTAGACGAATAATAAATACTCAGGTACCATGTCACTGAAACGCGTAAAAAATAAGAGCATGTTATATGAAAGGTAGAAACTTTAATTAAGAAATTTCGGAGTAAAAAAAAAAAACATTTGTCTCCAAAATGTTTCATATGACTAGGAAAATCTAAGTGGCAAAATTTCACTATTTTTTTAAATGCTCATCTCTAAATTTTCTAATTTATTCCCTTAGAATTTCATCTAGCTACAATTTATATATAAAAATTTTATTGCACATATTTATTAAAAACATACTGCATACATATGCAGAAAATGAAAGGTGACAAAATATATTTTGCATTTTAAGGAATAGTTGTCGTCATTTTTCCTGTTACGTAAGTTCATCAATGATATAACTTCAGAAATAAATGTACAAAACAAAATTGAACTTAGTTATTGGTAAAATAAGTACTATATGCTTAAAATAAGCAACGTTAACAATGTAGCTCAAAAGAGTATCTTTGATCTATTGAAAGTTTTCTAGTTTATTAGGTCTTGTACTAAAACTATCATCAATACAACTGGGGGTGCTGAACAAGGAGTTGTCCGGCTTCTGTTTTGGGTCAAAATTATTTAAATATTGACAAAGGGTGCTTCCAACTAGCAAGAGCTGTCTGCTCTAAATCTAACTTCCATCTAACGGGTGTTCAATTGTAGGTTTACTCTAGCCTTCCACACACACACGCACATCTTAAAATGTCCATCGCTATTATCGACTCAAACTGGAAAACCTACTGTCTTATTGATAAAAATGTTTTTTAAAATGTTCAAAACCTTCTCAATTTTATTTACAAGCTCAAATCTTTATTTTCCCTCTCATTTAAATAAAGAAAAATAAATATTTAGTGTCTGAGAATGTAATTTTTTTTTTTGTGAACAGGTATTTTCATTTTTGTTCTCCTCTTAAACTCTTACTTTAATAAAATTCAAAAAAAAAAAGAGTTATGTTTTCCACCAATTTACTAAAGCCAACAGTTTACTGATTTTGACCACATTACTAATTGTGAAATTCTACAGATAATGACTTTGTTATTGCACCAGTATATTCTTAATCATTCTTATATTTAATCAAAAGTGTTTTTGAAAAATATGTTGTTTCTAATGTGTTAAATAACACTTATAATTACGTTGCAATTAATTCTCCTTATCATTTATGTTTTTGAAAGTAACATCATTTTCCCTTCAAGAGTATACTTAAAAAAATCATTTATATTTTTTTCTTCAAATTGCAATCGACCTTAATTATGTACACAGAATGCTGATTTTGACGGTGTTACTGTATTTTATCTAAATTTCAGTCAGGTCAGCTTTTGTTCTGGGTTTCTTGTTTGGATGGCGTTGAAAAGTTACTCCACATCTCTCACCAAAACCGAGATGATCTTTTACCATTCGGAGGAGAAATGAAGGAGTTATCTACCTGGTGCTCTATAAACGGGCGCCGTGCATTTCTGCTTTAAATTGGTTAGCATTCTATACTCGGAGTCAGTTATGCGACTGGTCAAAGCACCAAGAACAACATTAAAAATTATTATATTTTGTTAACCAGTTGTAAAACACGATTTAAGGGTTTAACTCTTCATGGTCTCTGAAAAACCATGATCGAATTTTTCAAGTATAAACTGTATTCCGAAACTGTTTTTATTTATGTTGAAACTGTTGTTCTTGGTGCTTTGACCAGTCGCATAAACGACTCCGAGTATACAATGCTAACCAATTTAAAGCAGAAATGCACGGCGCCCGTTTATAGAGCACCAGGTAGATAACTCCTTCATTTCTCCCCCGAATGGTAAAAGATCATCTCGGTTTTGGTGAGAGATGTGGAGTAACTTTCCAACGCCTTCATGAAAAAAGAAAACAATAAATTAAACATTTAAGTTAACATTTATTTCCCTCCAAACATCATGTTTTAGGAAACATGTTTTATGCTTATTAAAAAGAAATTCAATAAACTCGTACCAAATATGCTATTTAAAAACGAAATTGTTTCCATATTGTATGGCGTTTTGTTGCTTATTTTGTTGATTTGAATTTTTCTTTCCAAACAGTTTCGTGGAAAAAAACTAAGTTTCTCATTTTGTGTAAAGAAGCATTTTCCGTGTATATTTCTAAAAAAAATATTATTGCTTTGAAATTGTCTACATACTGCAGTACAACAAAATCGAATAACGCGCCTAAAAATGAAAATGTATCTAATGAAAAAGAAATATGTTTTGTTTAAGGTATTTATATAATTACATTTATTTAAGCTTTATATACTGACATTACGATATAAACTACGTAATTTGACTTTTTTTTTTAATCACTGAGTAAGGAAAATCTGATGGAGTGTATTATTAGCACTTCGTTTTAGAATATGATCGACGATGCATCAACTATATTGTATTTTTACTTCACTTTATAACAAATAATTTATGAAACTGGTGGAAACAAATCATACATTACACAGTAACTTTGTTTTCAACAGTCGCGTTTACGAGTTGTTTTAATCCCCTTCTACAATCACTCAAAACTTCTGCTTTAGAATAATTTAATCAATAAACAACTCATTGAGTCTGCTCTAATCCTTTGAATCTGATGTTTCAAAAGCCCCTTTGAGTTGATTGAAATTGATGAAAGCTAAATAAAATGTTAGTTCGGTATACTGTGCAAAGGTAATAAGACAGAAATACGTTTTGAGATATTAAAAAAAAAAAAAGACTCGCTTTATATTCCGTACTAACAATAGGGAGATGTAAGAGTTTGACTTTTTATTAGTATAGATTTAGACGAATTATACGCGGTAACAAAATAAACAAGATTGTACAATAAAGTCTAAGCGCACTAGGAGACGAAACTAAAAGGGAAAAAAATGAAAGATGTAAAAAAAAATACTGACCTTTACCTCCTACGGTAACATCGATGTAAAAGAGAAAAACAAGTATAATAAAGCCGAACTTCCGAAAATCAGTGTTTCTAATATAAGTTATTCACTACAATAAAAAGTTTTGTTTTTGTTATAGATATAATCATCTACACTGTAAAAAAATTCCGAAACGTTACTGGTTATTTCCGTGGAACGTCTGATGATTTCAGAGGTTTTTACCTCTTTCCCCGCAAAATCAAGCATTTTCGAAAAAAAGTTTCCTGAATTGCTAAAAGATGCACGAATGCAGACTTTTCACTGGTGTGAAAAAATATTTTTCTACCAGTTTAAAGGTTGACTGAGCGTGCTTATTACGTTTATCGGCTTTAGTTTACTTACGGCTTGTCTGGATTGACTGAGCTCCCAATGGGAGCAAATAAGTCATTGGATAGCTGCAGGAATTGCAGGCAAGGAATATGTTTGGATTTTGCTTTCAATTATTCGCGCAGCTTTAGCCATGATTGCGCTAATGCTTCTGGAGCCTTCTTGGTAAACCAGGAAGATTCTAATCAAATACATTAAACCTATTCAATTTTTCTTGAAGTTCACTACTGGCTTTAACAGTGGAGATTCCCAGCATTTAGGAATATTATTGACTTTTATCGGAAAACGTTCCTGGTTTTTGTAAGATATGTTACTGGTTGAAATTGGGCGCATTAGCTGCCTATTATTATCCAGTAACGTTTCTGAATCGTTTTTACAGTGTATAAATGAGTAATGTTTGTCATAGTTATCGAAGTATTTAATATGTATTTTTATTCTTCGGAATAAGTTTAATTTGCTGTAGAGCATTTATCACATTGTAAAGTCATATGGCGTACAGTATAATGATTTGAAATAGAATATATTTTACCCAAAAAAATAAGATGGTTGAAAAGAATTTGATACGACCCTCCCACATTATTTTCAGCATCGTTCATGTGAATGGTCTTGTCAGAGCTCCGATGCTTTGGTTGCATGATGTGCCAAACTGTTTGCTAAGTAAAAGTGCGGAATATTATTATACCATTTTCCCACTTTTTTCTGCTTTTTTGTCCCCATTGCGTCATAAACTTTCAAACATAATTTCGTATATCTATCCCCAGTTTTTGCTTTTTAAGCATTTAATAATCTGTTTTTGATTATAACCTCCCCGAATATGTTAAATTATTGATAACCTAAATATACCGTAAAAACCTAACTATAATTATGACCTATCTTAAAAGCAAATACTATTTTACTAAACACGGCTTCTTGAACCTAAATATTGTCCCACATGTAGAAACAACATTGATTTCCTACCTCATAAACAATCACAGTACTTATGTAAAAATATTGACTTCCTTACTCTGCTCCATAAATATAATTACAAGTATCCTGGTTGTATAATAAAAATATTGTTTACCCAACTATCCGATATAAATCTAAATAAAATCATTCAGCATATAGATATATAATGAATAATATATTTCTTACCAAATTATCCCGCATTAAGTTAATGCACTTTAAGAAAGTCAAAAAGCAGGTGGATCTGTTGAAAGAGCAGTACATTTCTCTAATTGTATTTACACTTTTATTGAAACACAATAAAAAATTGAAAATTTCAATTGGCAAAAACAATAAACTCAGATAGCAAATGTAAGTTCGTTATAATCATAAGAGAAAAAAACACAGTCATATATTTTTGACATTAAAAACAAACTGTGGATTGTATATATACTTTAAAAAGTAAGGAAAAAAATATCAAAAACTAACGCATAACAAAGATATATCACCCAAACGCATAAAAATGTTAAAAGCATTTTTTTTCAACAAATTCCAAATTACACCTGGCATAAGAGCATAGTAAAAATAGCTGCAAGGAAGTACTTTTTCATTACATTTCTTCTTAACTTCATCTCTTCATTCATTCTTTTTTTTTTTTTTTTGCACCTGGAAATAGATACACTGACATAATTTTTAATTTATACTGGAGCGCGGTAAAACGAAGCTCGAGGCTCTGTTTGCCTTTACTGCAGGTGGGGTTGGAGAAGATGAATAACAAATTTGATATCTTTCCCTCTGATTAAATAACTTTCCTGACGTTGCTTTTTTCGGTGGAGGATGTATATTTCTCCTGCTGAAGCAATTAGAGTTGCCCTGAAAATATACTTCTCAAAATAATCTTATTTTCGGGCAGAGTGCCAAGATTTTAGATTATTGTGAAGAATTTGGTTTGCCTAGTAGGAATTAATAAGAAAAGTGTCAGGAGCTACTATATTTGTGCAAGATTGTGAAATTTGAGTTTTAATATCATAACCACTTCTGATTAGCATTCAAAAAACATTTTTAGCTATCTTGCAATGCGTTAGTTTCTTCATAAAAAAGAAAAAAACTAAAGTTTTTAATGAAATTTTACCATGCAGCAGAAATTTATTTATCAAGACTAAAAGGAAATCCAGGTCTTTCGAATTAAACAATATCTGGATTAAAGAAAATAACCAATACATCACTGAGCCAAGGTATACTTAAGCACACTAGTGTGCAAAGCAAAAATTATATTTTGAGTTCAAATGGGCAAGAGTAAGCAATAAAAATTGCATACGATAAGATCACTTCATTAACTTTTACGCTAACTCTCCCTTTATTTATACAGTGTGTACATTTAAATGGTTGTTCGAACGAATTCCGGGAAAAAAATACGTGTTGTTTAGCTCTTCTTGGAGATTTTACTAAAATGTCTTTCGTTATAGTTTTGTGGTATCGACGGGTTCGTTCCGAGTAAATTGTTGTAATTATTTCTGCTCAAACTAAGTTACTACAGAAAAAGGTTACCCAATCCTTAGTCTCTTTACGCAACATTTTTATTTACTGATATTCCTGTCATATTCAAAGCAAATAAAAATAATACAGAAATAAAAACTTAATGAAAGCATTTGAATGATATTCAAAACTAATCAATTATCTATCATGGAGACTAAATTCTTGTTTTTCAATCATTTCGCAAAACTAGTTCTGAATTGAAGACAATGATTACTTGGAAACCTAGAGTGAAAATCTTAACATAAAATAGTTTATTACGTCAAACTGTACTTTAAAATTCCAACAACAGTGTTCAATGTCGAAAGCAATCCTAACGGCGTGTTTAAACTATTATCTGACGGCAGGTAATAGTTTTGGATTTGGGAAAATTGTTTTAAATGAAGAATGACGTTTACAAACTCTGCAATAAAGTTTTCAAAAGTGACACTTTACAGTTAAGTATTAGTGAAACCTTTTGGGAAAAATTAAAAGTTTTAGCTGAAGTTTTTGAATATCAGTTTTCAATGCAATTTACTTACACACCCTAGTGGTTCTAAATACTCTGCTTGCTTTAATATATTGTTCAGTATTTGCATCAAAATTAAAATTCATTTGCCAACTCTTGTAACAGTTTTTACATGACAGTTTGAAGGAAAATGGCTCTTTTAAGAGTGAAATAAATAAATTTGTAATGAAGCATAAGTAAAATCTTTGAAAGTAAGTATTAGATGATATCTAAGGAAGTTATCTAAAACAACTAAACGGTGCTATGTCTGCAATTGCATGTTAAATTAAACTTATAGTTCATACTTGTAAACTTTGACACTAAAAATAAGATTCGGTATTAAGAGTACTGCAATAAAGCGTCAGGATACAGAAAATTACTAATAATATTTCTAGTTTAGTAACACTAAATAAGTCTTTGATAAAAGCGGGAAAAAATGAATAAATAAAACAAGTTATAATGGAGCTTGCATACATTGTTTCTGCATTTTCCAAGGGCTGATATTCATTCTTTTATGTGGGACATCCATCTGCGGATAGTCATTTGCACGACAATTTTGGCGTCCTATTTTCCCAACAGATGGAGGCCCTTGGTATCTCACCCTGCGAAACTCATGGCTAGTAATTCAATATTACGAAAGCAGTTAGGTCTAAGGATTCTTCAAAAGGCTGCGTAATCATACGACCATAAAGCTACATTTTAAAAATCCACCGCCTGGACTCGGTTTTAAGAAGTGGCGCAGCCAGGGGGCTGGAATGAAAGCAACTCCCAGAGAGAGACCACCTCATTGATTTTAACATAAATGCAATTTCTCATACAGCAGTGTATGCACATGAAAAGGCTGTTTTGATCAAAACCCCCTTTCAAATGTTATATTTGATCCAAAAAAAACCCTCCGGAAGATATTTCTGGCAGCGCTAGTGGTTTGAACCCACTGTTTTATGTATAACAGGCCAACGTAAGCCACTCTGTCGGCTTAGAACAAAAATTCTTTTAAAAAAAATTAATTCAGTAATGACAATATTTGTAATCTTAACAAAAAAAAAAGAGAGATATATATATGTAAGAGCCTTTGTCTAAGAACGAAATATTTCAATTACACTACAAAATTTACGTACGAATACCTTGTTTTACCTTTCTCAATTTATGCGTACATTACGAATTCCTCTAAAATTAAAACTCTGAATAAAACCAAATATCTAAAGTGCAAAAACAAACCTATAATGGATTATTTAGGATGAAAACTTTTAAGAAATAATCTCACACGGTTCACTTTTTAGGCAAGCACACAATGCATTTTTAAAGAAATACTGCATGAGATTTTCTGGCAAAAAACCTCCCTTTCTAAGAATTTCCTTTTGCTTCTCAAGGTTTTAAATTTCGAAAAAAGAATAATGCAATGTTCTACGTTTTTCCGAAAAAGTTAATTCACACCCAAGAGCAGATCCTTTCATCTAATGGTATCTTTTTAAAGTCTTTTTACAATTGAACGTTGCAGGATTTTTTTTTCCTCCATAAAATACAAAAACTTGCTCATTTGCTTTACATTATGGCAGAACTTTGAGCGGGGAAGATTTTTCATTTTATGCACAAAGTAACTTGGAATGGGCATCAAAGTTTTCAAAGAACATATCTAAGTAAAAAAAAAAAAGAAAGAAAGAAAATTCGTTTCTCTTTCGATCCTCAAGAAACAATTCGTCCTGAGGAAAACATTATTTTGTAAGAAAATATTTCAGATAATTAGTTTTTGGAGTATTACTGGGATAATAATTACGCATAATGATTAATGATACAAAAATTGTACTTTTCGTTTCAAAACGTGGTTTTAAACACAGTGGTATTTATTTATTTATTTATTTATTTATTCATTTATTCATTCATTTTATTTATTTATTTATTTTTGTTGAAAATAATGAACAGTAGATGTATATAATAGTATTTTAAGTATTAATAGTATTATAATAGTATTTTAAAATATTAAGAAATAAGAGTTGAAAAATTTTAATTACTATAATATTAAACGGTCGAAAGTTATTTTTACTCCTCATCATAAATGTTTTTATTTGGTGTTTTTAATTTTTGCTTATTCAATTTCTTGTACTTGATTATTAGATGCAGAAGAATTGAACCGATTTTGAAAACTGTAAACTAAAAGCAGGCTGGAAAAGCATATAAAGACAATATTTACCAATACATATTCTATCATTAGACTAACAGCAACAACAACAAATTTCAGATTTTGACAAAAATACAATTGTGACAGTAATGCACTGTCAAAAAATTTCGTATCGTCACTGATTATTTCCAGGTAACGTTTCGATATTTCAAGCGTTTGCACTAGTTTCCCGTGAAAAACATGTATATTTGAGTAAACTTTTTCTAATTATCAATCAACATCCATGAACATCAAATTTATACTGTGTAAAAAAGTGTTAGCAACCAGTGTGAAAGCATATTAGGTTAGTTATGGCCCTTCTGGAGTGACTGAGCGCCAATAAAGGGCGAAATGCAGTCTTCTAACATTGAAGCTTTAAAGGAATCGCTTGCAATTCTGTCAAAACAATTACATTTCTTATTTAGTTGGTCAGTTATATTTACCGCAGGAGCCTTCCTGATAACGCAGAAAAGTACCAAGCTTTTACAATATGGACTGTCCACCTCTTAGAGGTTGAGCTATGGCTTTGTGTGTGTGAGCAAGGCCATTTCTTTCAAAGGAGAGTAATCAGTAAGAAAAAGTATTGTTAGGTCTCGAGTTGGGCTACCATTGCAATCCTTTTATTATCTAGAAAATATTGTACCGTTTGATACTTCTTACCTGAATTACTACTTCTTACCTGCCCAAATGGGCAATACCACTGCAAACTAAATCCGCCAGTTTTTAAGCCGTTTTTTTCTCACCCCTATGATCTTCCGCTCCCTACAAATGGAATTGAAAATCAGACGGGCAGCGGAGCCCAACTTGCCAGAAGTGGACAGTATATAAGTGTTCACTGGGTTGGTCCAGAAGCAGGACTAACTTTGATTAAGAATGTTTCTGAATTTTTCAGAACGATTCCAGTCTAATTTCAAGAACGTTACTAACCTTAGGTGCAAAACTTTCCTGTTTATTTCAAGATATGTTACTGGTGGAAATTAGGCACATTAGCTGGCCATTATTTTCTAGTAACGTTTTTGAATTGTTTTTAGCGTGTGTATCCAAAAAGTAATACTCTTTTCGTTGCAACAACAACGACTTTGATATAGTGCCCTATTATTTTGCTATAGCAATAACATTTACTTATGTTACAATATATGTCTTCTTTTCAACAATCAAGGTTTCAGTTTAGAACTAAACCAGTGTCCCATGTACCTCAACACTGCAAAAACGATTCCGAAACATTCCTAGAAAGTAATGAACAGCTGATATGTCCAATTTTTACCAGTAACATATCTTGCAAAAAACGGGGATGTTTTCCTCAAAAAGTCAGTAACCTTCATACCCGGTTACAGCAATTTATGTTTTTGGAACTTTCAGAGAAAACTTGAGTAAATTTTTAGTAGTTTGGTGCCTTCCTAATCTAACAAGAAAAAATTTAGTTGCAATTTACTGCTTTAAAAGCAGTAGATTGCAACTAGGGCCAACAGTCGTAAAGACTGGCGAATACCAAGCATCTTACCAGCTTGCACACCTGCGGAATCGACAGTCTTATTCACTATCACTGAGAGTTAATCAATCTGGATGGACCCTAATCGCTCTAAAGACGATACACTTAATAAATACGTTCATTTAATCCTTAAACTGGTAGAAAACATATATGTTCCCAACAGTGAGCAGTCTCTATTATTGCTACTTGGAGTAATACAGGAAATGTTTTAACAAATATACTTAATTTTCACAAGAAATTAGTGAAAACTTGCAAATTCCCGAGACGTTCCAGGAAAATTATCAGTAACGTTTGGGAATTTTTTTTACAGTGAATAAAAACCGAAATTCTTTGTATGATTATACAGTCTTAATGTCGAACTAAACAATAAACTCTTGAAGTGCATTACGTTTCGAATTACCTGGGAGTCGCAAGACATCGATCGAAAAATATAGGCACAAAACTATAAGCAAAACATAAAGTCAGAAAAGTTCAGTTACCGTAAACTGGGGTAACTTGGGACACTTATCAGTTTTACAATGTAGCTATCTTTATTTTTAAAGTCAAAAACATTAAAATCCATAATAATTCAGTTGAGTATTCTTCTTACAAGATAAGGCAAAAGAATTACTCTGTTTATGTATAAATATACAGGGTGATTATAATTTAAGTTCCACTTTCAAAACGCTGTAAAAATAAAACCACTGGTCAGAATGACCTCAAATTTCAACGGAATATTATCGAAGAAGGGGGAAAACGTATGGCAAAAGAAAAATAAATAGCTGGAATTTTCAGCAATAGATGGCGCTGCAAGTGTCAGAATATGTAAATCAAAACATCTGTCATGCGCCCGACTCATTGAGGTTGTTATAAAAACGCCAAATACACGGGTTTTTTTCCCTCATTTCGCATCTGACAAGTTCACTGTGACTGTTTCAATGAAAGACCTGGCCTTCCCGATCACCTGATCTTAACCCGTGTGACTTCTGGATATGGGGGTGTCTGAAAGCTGTTGTGTTCAGTGCTCCGATTACAAACTTTGCTGAGCTAAAGGCATGCATTGCGCAACACATTCGAAACGTGACCCCGGAAACACTTCAATCAGTCGTAGAACATGCTGTTTCTCGATATCAACTTTTTACAGAAAACGGGGGTACATTATATTGAGCATCTTTTGCACCAGTCTCACGAAAATTAAAGACCGATTTGATTTTTACTGATGCTTTTTATGCGGTTTTCGGCCTCAGGACAATTAAAAACCGATTTTTCCCATCCGACGTCATATGACCTTTCCGTGTTGGATGGGCTTACTTAATTAACAGTATCACACCAATATCCTCGTGCACGCTGTGTAGTAAGGTGTTTTAACGTATAGTTTACACCTTAGGTAATATTTTATGATTTATTTGTCATTTGTAGTCGACAACTATTAAATTATGATGCTTACAGCGCCATCTATTGCTAAAAACTCCAACTATTTATTTTTATTCTGCCATCAAGTTCTCCCCTTCTTCGATAATATTCCGTTGAGTTTGACGTCATTCTGACCAGTGGTTTTATTTTTACAGCGTTTTGAAAGTGGAACTTTAATTATAATCACCCTGTATATTTTAATTTGTCCAAGTGTTATCCCACCGATTGGGTCAATATTGAGACATCGCTGTATCCCAAATAAAAACCGTACAAAGCATTACTTTAAACAAATGTTACCCCACTATTATTTTATAGGTTCGTTATCTACATTAGAAACAACAAGAGAAAGGGTTAAAATCTATTCTAGAATATTTTATTTAGCAGATCATAAGAACAACAGAAAGATTTAGTTTTTGTCAACCAAAGCCAAAAGATCGCTGTAAAATAGCAGATCTTTTTTTTTTTTTTTTTCAAACATCAGTTCCAAAGTTACTTTGTGAAAAGAGATATATTTTTTTTAATTTAGAATTTATGAAACATAAAATTTATAACAACATGGTTACTTCTATAATTATCAATTAAAAAGTAATTTAAAAACGTGTATGCAGAACTGAATGTAATTTGGTGCCCGAAGTGCTTGAGGCACATGCCGAACTACATGCAGTACACTAGACAGTCCAGCTGAGACTTCAGTTCCATTCTCATTAGAGCTCCTCAGTCAGGAATAGTGAATAACCGAGCTGGAGGCAGATGTCATCTCATTGAAGCTGAGAGGGACAACAAACTGGTAGATAAAGTTAATTTTTCCCCCAGTGAATATCCGCAGCATGGCGCGGTTCTATTCGTGAATTGAAGGCAAAGCTTGGGTATTTAGCAATAAGTTGCAACCCTTAAACCATGGCTATAGCAGAACTACGCGCAATATACCAAACAGCTCGGTTATCACTTCCTGGGACTGCAATATTGCTCTTCTTAGAACTCCTCAGTAAGGAATACTGAATAACCGAGCTGAAGGCAGATGCCATCTCATTGAAGCTGAGAGTGCAAACAAACTGGTGGAAAAGGTGAATTTATCTCAGCTTGCGGAAGTTAAAAAAAAATAGAGTATTGAAAAGCAAATGGCCAGAATAACTTTGCTGTAACAGTAATTGCTGAATTTTGACAACTTCTACCAGGTAGAGGAACAATACAGGTCTATTCAACACACAAGATTTCCGAATGAACGAAAGCAGTGTGTCCCGTAAACTAAAAATTACCCTAAGTCACAAAGTTAGCCACCTGTCCCCAAAGTTACCCTGTTTTAGGGTACTTAGCGATTGATTTTAAAAACAATATTTCTGCCATAGCAATTTTAAATTCATTCGAGCAAACATTGTAGCTTAAAATAATTGGGAATTAGTTTATTTAAAACTCACACACGGAATGTAGCAAAAAGAGCCTCTTTGATCTAAATTTTAAAAATATGTGTCCATAAACGGAAATAACAAATAACAGCTAAGGAAGGCGTGTCATGTTTGTTTGCATATTATTTTTCTCTTCATATTTACTTTCCTACCTTATCCGTAATAAACCTTTCTTAGGTAAATACGAAACCAAGAGATATAATTTAGTATAATTTAGTTTACTTTCTCGGATGTTATAATTTTTTATACATCATTTTGCTAAACTCAGCTGTTCCCAAATGCAGCACAGACATAACATTTTCCCATTAGACAAAATAGAGCCAAGAAATTCCTTCTATTATAGCTAGAGGCAAAGTAAGCCGTTTTTGTATTTGTTCCCAAAAAATTCTGTCTCCGCTTCCAATTTACGCTGGAGCATAAAAAACCCTCAGGAAACCTTATATTCGTTTGCTTACATTAGTGAGAGATATTTAGAATCAATTGTGAAGGAAATAGAAAATAAGAACATTTTACATTTTTTAAGGAGGATATTAACTCGCACTACAAGTGCATTTTTTTTTATTTATTCATTAATAGAAAATATAAAACATTTTGAGAAAAAATACTTATATGAAACAGTTTGCATTTTTATATTTCATATTTTGTACACATTTGCTGTCGATTGAAAAATTTAAAATCGCTCCGAACTTATATTGAACGTTTCCACTGAGAGTTAAAAGTGACAGTTACTTCAAACATTCGATATCTTAACTTTGCATCTGATTTTGAACATTTTCGCAATTGGAAGTATACACTTATGACTAACGGTTGCGGAAATAAAGGTCTTTCAGGTTAAAACGGAACACCCTGTATACTATTTAACTATTTAACCAATAGTGATGATTTTTTGTAGTTTTAATTGTATAGTACAATTTGTCATGCCGTTGTGGAGCAAATTGAAGAAAAAAATATTTAATATTGTTAACCGTATAATGTAAATCATGCAAATTTATTTTAATCTAATTACCTTTTTTATCTGTACGTACACTAGAAAAAAAAACATAAATTATTTTAAAAAAACAAGGGGCAGCTAATGTGCCTAAATTTTGCCAGTAACATATCAGTAATTCGGTTCACTTCCAGAAATTTACATGGAATATGCTTTAGAATTCAGAAACCTTCCCCATAAAAAACAAATAAAGATTTTTGAATAAACCAGGAACCATTCAAGAAATTGTCAGTTGTTTAAAAATAATAACTTGCTGACACCGTCATTCGCCAGGAAATCTGTCTAAATAGCCTTTGAAAATTTGGCCAATGCCGAAGCAGATCAAGAAACTGCACTTCACATTCACTTAGGCTCGGCCAATCTTAATGGTCCGTAATTTGATTTTCACAGGAAACTGGGGGAAACCCGCTAAATCTCGGGACGTTGCCCGGACATAATCTGTAGCGTTTAGGTACCTGTACGAGTGTACAGTGTACGATTATATGTATGTTAGTTAAAAATTTCCGTCAATATACTTTTTAAAAGATTGGGAAAAAAACAAAAACCGCACTATATTAAATTTAAAACTAAACAATTGTTACACGCATGTACATTTACGCATCTGAATATGTGAAAAATTGTAATTGAAACGTATCAAAACTGAGTTCTCCAACCTACATGTAACTGTGAGTATTATTTACATCATCCATTTTATAATTATTCACAGAGTAAAATATCTTATACTTGTATTCTGCAAAAATAATATAAATTATAAGGTATAGCTATATTAAATTATTTATTGCTTTCGTATTCATCACGAAAAAAAAATCATTTTCAAAACATTTTTAACTTTAAAACTTTTTGAAGTGAAGTAGAAATGTAATGTAAGTTATCAATGGATTATTTTAGGGTTTATCGAATACGACATCAATTTTCCTTCTTACCGCAGTGGCAATTATTTTGAAAAGTCGAAGACTAAGTTCTAAAACTAATAAAAGAAACATATATTACATTTTTCATTTTATGAAACATAAGAACTTTCCGTTCTAAAATATATGAAATTTTTAAGACCACTGGATAATAGAAATGTAACAAAATATTTTTACGACTCAAAAGATGGTTTCACGTTTTACTTTATTGCATTTTTCTCCATTTCATTGCGCTTCAATCTGTGAGAGTGGCATTTGTAAGTTTATTTCTTGCAGAAAAAAAAAATCTTATGAAATTCTTTCGCGTGTAGTTTTGTGAAGAACAAATGATTTGAATACATTAATAACATACAAAATTTCGAATACATTTTGAATCTGTTCACATGAATAATTTTACTGCTTTTTATAGATGAGTGCATGCCTCTCGCCAATTAAATTTGAGTTGAGATTTATTCCCATTAGCTAACTTTTAGTTTAAATTGAACCAACTAATCATCAGTTTTGTCATTCCTCACTTTAATGGATGCCCGATGAAGTTAGAAAAAAAAAGAAATTTAAGTACATATTTTAGTAAACTAAAGTTAATAGCCTCTTACGTATACAGTGATCCGCAAGTGAGCGTTTCCCAACGCCCACTTTACATTAGTTTAGTTATAGTTAAATACTTGTTATACACATATAGCCTTGAAGTCTTAAGAGTTATAATGCCGTTGGCAGGTAGAGGGCAGTAACCGTAAAATTTTCATTTTTATTTATTTATTTATTTTTTTCATTTTTTCATCTATTCTGTTATACAAATTTCCTTATATGGTTTCCGCTAAAGAAAACTTTTGAAAAAAAAAAAAAAAAACTAATCTCAACATTTCCCTATTGTTGGTACAGAATCCAAAATGCGATTATTATAACACGGTTTCGATATTACACGGTAATAAACTTTAATTTATAACTACACGATTTTGATGTAAAACAAATTTTAAAAGAAGGAATTTAATTTTTGTTCAATACACTGTTAGAAAAATGTGTGGTACAAACTGTAATAAGTCTTTCCTTTGTTTTTATGAAACTTTTACGAAACATTTTCTGTCTTGGGCTTAAAAGTTTTGTTTCCCTGAACACTATTTTTCAACTTTTAAATACATACTTAATTTTTCTCATCAGTGTTCTAAAACCAAAAAAGGTGAATACTATTTTGTTTCCGATGCATTGTAAGAAAATAGCATTAGAAGTAAACATAAAATAAATTTGGCAAACGATAAATAAAAAGTGTAGTCGAAACAAAATATGAAATAAAATAAATAGAATGATTCTATTTATTTTATGAGTAAAAAAACCATTTATAAAAAAAGTCTCGTATAACACGGTTCCAATACTACACGGAACGAATTAACCGTGCTATGCGAGGGATACCCCTGTATTTCGAAAATTCATTCTTGTAGATGTTGCCGTTTACCTGCCCATGGTAGTATAAATATCGGCACGGACACCTAAAACAAATGCATCATGAAAGTTGTTCCCGCAGATGATTCGGAGATCTCGGCATAAGGAACTAGATTTTTTACAGCGGTCTGTGACACAGATTAAAAACCTTAAAAATAGTCTGCAAGACAAACCGACATAAGATTAATCGCAAAATAATTAATAAAAGACACTGAACTTCAAAACTACAACACTGTAAACACGATTCAGAAACGTTCCTGGAAAATAATAGGCAGCTGATGTGCCCAATTTCTAACAGTACCATATCTTGGAAAAACCAGGAACCTTTTCCGCTAAAAGTCAGTAACCTCTCTGAAATTAACCTGGAAACTTTCTGAAGAAGTGCGAAATCTCCCCTGTTAAAGCCAGTCATGTATCCAGAACCTTGTAGAAAAATTAAGTAGGTTTAGTGTAATTGATTAGAACCTTCCTTTACCAAGAAGCCTCCATAAAAATCGGAACGACCATAGCTATGCAAGAAGGAACCAAGCATATCTCTTGCCTGCAATTCCTGCCTTGCAAGGCTGTAGCTATCCATTGACTTTTTCACCCTCATTGCGAGCTTAGTCAATCTGGACAGGCAATACGCAACATTAGGCCGATACGCTTAATAAACACGCTCATTCAATCTTTAAACTGGTTGCTAAATATATTTTCCACAACAGTGAAAAGTTTGCACGCGTGCAACTGGTAGCGATTCAGGAAACTTTTTTGTGAAGATACTTGTTTTTACGGGGAAGTAGGTGAAATCGTGTGAAATCCCGAGACGTTTCACGGAAATAACCAGTAACGTTTCGGAATTTTTTTACAGTGAAGTACATGCTACCTGTGGATCATATACCAAAACTCAGGATATACCTGTACAGTACAAATCTTCATTTGCTGAAATGTATTTTTTTCCATTAAAAATTTTTGTTCTACAAAAGACTAGTCCGCAGCCTTTCTGAATAATCTACAATGTACCTAACAGCGTCGCACTGTTTATCCTACTGGGTTGGAGATACTCCACTATCATTAGGGTGAAGGGAAATTCACAGCTACTCGTAGTTAATGTGGTGTGTGATATCGAGTGCTTTTTACATGTTACTTCAAATGAAATCCATATCCGGTGTCATATATATTAATAAGGGATATGCCCGTTTTCGGACAACTCTGTACAAAGAAAATATGTTCATATTTTCCATAACAAAACTCTAATGCAATAGTGAATCTAACAGTTATAACAATAATATCACATCAGTTAAAGTTGAATCATCCCGAGAAAGTTGAAGGACGGTTAGTAAGGGTCACGGACACGAAATGCCATATCAACAGATCATCAATAAATGTCATCAACAGGTAGTAACATCTGAAGCAACATACTTCACGTTTCTGTATTTTATATAAGTTGCGCTGGTTGTTTTAACCGTTTGGTTTTTTAAAGTAGAAATAACTTAAACAAATTCAATTAAGCGAATATTTTCAGTTATTTCCTTTGAAAAAAATATATTTAAATTTTGTTCTTTTTTTTTTTTTTTAACGATAGCTTTTGACCTTGAACATATAAACAGTCCCTTTATACAAATAGTCCCTAAGGTGTTTGTCATTATTATAGTTTATCCTACTGGTCAGGATGAATGAATCTAATAGGGTAACTTGGCAGCTTTTTGTAATAAAAAAAATATACGGTAAAAAATATGAGCTCAAATTTGAAAATTCAAATAACTGTCCATTTTTTTTTCAAGTGATCTTTTCTCAAACTTTCATTTTCCCAGTTTTAAAGCTGACTTAAATCAATAACTTTTATTTCTTACACGTGTAACAGCAGAATTCCAAAGAGTGTTTCGTTTTCTTTCGTAACTATACAAAATAATGACAATATTTTTTGAAAATTCTAAAAATGATCACGTTTAAGTGTTCATTCACTGGTCAAATAACCATACCATTTCTCACAAGAAAAAACCGCAAATAAGTCGTATCCTAAATGCCACGCCGCAAGCAGTAAACGCTCTCGCATTGCAGAAAGGCTGGTTTTGGGTACTCCACATTTGATTGTATGTTTATTGACAAAACCATTTAGTTAAAAGCAGGCTTCATCTGTCCAGCAACGTCGAATATATCATCATCAATCATTGAGAACATCTCGTTTGGTTATTCCGTCCAAAGTCGCGCGAGCGGACCAGGCGCAGAGAGTCATTCGCGAGCTGTGTCGCATTTTTTTCTGCGTTTCAGAAGATTTCAAATCAGTTTGTAAGCGATTAGTCCTAAGGACGAGTGATTAAGTGTAAAATCTTTTACATTTTGACCCATATTTTCTGATGTATCGGCTACCATATAATTTTCATTTCTTTCTGTCACTTTTATTGACTTTAAAGCAAGCAGTTTTTTTTTTCAAACTGATCAGAGTCCAAATTGCTCATATTTAACTGTATTGCGCGACTCCAAAATAGTATTCAATCGAACTGAAATTTTTCCATGCACCATACGTATGAATAGTGTAAAAACACTGAGGGGTAATAAAAACGGAATTAAAATATAAAGCTTTTTTGAAGCACCCTACTGTGACAGATATTTTGAAAGTTGATCTAGAAAAAACTACAAATTCACAAAAATGAGAAAAAAAAAATCATAACGGTATGCAATTTTGTCTCACTGTTCCATCGGTAAGAGGTAACAGTGAGATACATGTTTTTTGAATTAGCGAACTTTAAAAGAATCTAAATTTACCACGAACAATATGAATGATTGTTTTTGCTTGTTTTTGTTCTGAGCTATTGACTTAGGAAATGCAACTTTCGTATCGTCTTGACACACAGTAGTGACATCTACCAACTATTTGTTGGGGACTGAGGAAGAATTATTTCGATGATTCTGGATTAAAATGACCTAAAGTGTAATGTTATGATGTAACATTAGATAAGAATGAAATGCTTTCACTGTAGCATGTGTCTATTACTAGTACAGCAGCTTTTTCATTGTCTGCTGCAGAAAATCTCCAAAATGGCTCATCTGACTTGTTTTTTCTAGGCATGTAGAAATTTTGAAAAGTGAAAGAATATTTTTTTTATAAAAAGCTGGTTGTAATTAAATGTAATTCACTGTAAAACGTTTTCACTTTTAATATAGAACTGCCATGGGTGCAGTGAGTAACAAATTAATGGTATCTCACTGTTCCCACACTGCGAAATATAAACTCAGTGTCTGCTATTCTCAGACAACGAAAAATTTACTACATTATTATACTGCTAAAGCGAATGTTAGTGATTAACATAATGTGAGATTAATGGCATCAGTCTGTAAAGTTTATCTAACAGTTCAGGGTCATTCCATAGTGACTAACGTAACATTCGCAGCTGATTTTCTTACTCTTTTTACTTACACCGGGAGTAAAAATGTTTTTTAATTTAATATGCAGATTTAAAATGTACAAAGTGACTATTTTTCATTTCTACCAAGAATTTGAAGCAAAATAAGCGCTGGCAGGTATTTTTTTGCCAAAAAATGCATCGTGACTAACGTAACATTTTTGCAACCCTGAGAAACAATGCTTATGTTACGAGGCAAATTTTTCTGAAAGTTACGCAGGCATTTAACATTGGCCGATATATTTGTAAGAGGTAAACAGTCTATTTTTAAAAATATACTACAGATTTATTACACATAAATCTTTTTTAGCCCTTAATGGTGCGTTTACGAAAAACTGTGTGTGACTAACGTAACGTGACTAACGTAACCATCGGATAACAAGCAATGAATGCATATAAAAAACTTTTTGTAATTAATCTTTTGCTCTTATATTACTTTTACACTTTTTAGGAACCTCCTTTGCGTTGCATTATGGTTCTTTCTTTACTTTTTTTCTACATTAGTGTAAAAAATTGAATGGAAGGATTCAGTTTAATTAACTCAATTTGAATGGGCGAAAAAAAAGTAAATAGATAAAAACTGCTTTTGTAAACTGAATAACATCATTTTGGGCTAATTAAATCTTATATATATCTCTCTTTTAAAAAATTAACTTTATTCAAGTTGATAGTTTCGCCGAATTCTAGCATTCTGCAGATATACTAGTTATCGTCATAAGAAACTCCTAGTACTTTTCAATGGCATATTATTTTTTAAGGTTTACTGATTCATCGAACGAATTGTGTTGTGCATTCTGAATCAAAATGTAACATTGGAAAAAAAAATAGTCAAACATTTTTGCAGAATGAATTTTAATTCCGGATATCACCGCAAATGTTTGAATTTCTAAATGATCATTCTTGCATTTTCTGAAATATATGGCAGCAGTGCTTATTCTCACTGTATCATGTAACATCTTCAAATGTTTTCCAACGAGCTGCCATTACTTCATTTTAATAATAGGTGGAGATGTATTTTCTAAAAAATAGACGTTCTTCTTTGTTAAAACTGCTTTCTATTTTCTTAATTATTTAGCTTGGATTCTTGCGTTGAATGCACGCACATTCAGCAGAGTACTCATTTTGCTTTACTCGCCCTTTTTTTTGAATAATAATTCTTTAAATTGAAAGTATATTTTTAAAGACCTTTAAAAAAGTATTTTTCTAAATAGACAGAAGGTCTACAATGTAATATTACTGGTATTTTTCACCCTTTATATTTTTTATCAATATAGAATGCCTACTTATTCAAAATTGTTCATGAAAATGTACATTAAATTAAATAACTTTTAAATATTAGCAGTCATTTTTAAAATGTTACGTTAGTCACATGCAAACTGTTACGTTAGTCACATCTCAAATGTTACGTTAGTCACACTAATTATTTTATATCTACTGATACAAAAATAAATATTTTGTACTTTTTAAGTAGATTTGACATAGATGTAAGAAAATAAAAAGTGATGTTTGGTTTAATCATCTGGTTTAGTTTTTATGCAGAAAATAGTTCATTTTCGTGACTAACGTAACGTAAATATTTTCTGTGAAATAACCAAATTAATTAAAATACTTATCTTATAATGTATGCAAAAAGAACAGTCAATTTTATTGGGCCAACATCTAATCTTTTAGAATAAAAATAGTTCTTTTAAAAATTTGCAAAAACTTTTACGTTACACAAGAAAACTTAGACGCATGTTTTTAGCGTATTTTAAGCCTTTTCTACAACCTCGCACGTTTAAAGCCAGAAGAAAAATACCGAATGAAATTTTTGCAAACTGTTACTGGATTAATGTGCTAGAAAGTATGCTGAATGAAATGATAAGTCACAATTAGGGCTTTGTTGAAAAAAAATTTCTGAGGTTGAGGTTGACATTTCTATGGAATGACCCTTCAGAAACATTGCAACACTCCAGATAAATTTACTTCGATGGGTTGAAACCATAAAGACATAGTTATTTTTCTTACAGAATACTTTGACTAAATATAAATACTTGAACTAAAAGACGTCTGTTTTCTATACTATTCATCACATCATGGCGACCTGACGTTTCAAAAGTTTTTCCAGGCTGGAAATATCCAAACACAAAATATATTGCTGTTGTCTCACTGGTATCCCCATTTTACTGCACCCACTTCTCAAATACTGACTTTTTATTAATACGGTATTGCTTGTATCCAAATTAACATTTATATATTCAATTTTAAAATCAGGTACCATTGCATTGGCCGAGTTTTTTGCTTGTAGTAAAGTAGCTAAAGCTTCTTGAAATTTTGGCTCTCTCTTAAGGATTCTATATTGTATGAAATAGATAATGAAATTTGTTATTTTATAATGTAATGTTTTTTTTTTTCTTTTGCAGGTAAGATTTCAAGATTTTCTGCATGTGTTAGGCAGTTTTGCTGTTTTAAATCCTGAATATATAAACGTAAGTCAGAGGAAATAATTTTTTAAGTTTAAAACTTGTAATAATAAATTTATTGAATTAATAAACAACGTTTTTCAAAGATACTCCTTGGTTTAAAAGGTTGTTTGTGGGATAAATAAGCTTTATGATTGCATACCAACACCTATATTATTCCTATTTCTATGTGCCATGTTTTCTAAATGGTTTAGAATTTTGAAAACAAACCAAATCTTTTTATTTAGATTTAAATCAAGACACATTGCAAAATATTTGCCATAAAATTTTTAAGTCGAGCCCTAAAAGATAAATGTGTACACGTACCAAAGTGCAAACATAAATTAAAACTGTGAACGCATTTTTTTTTCTTGAAAATGCTTAAACATGGAAAGAAAATATACCAACTACATGGAATAGCAGAAGTGCATACAAATATTAAAACAAAAGAAAAACAAGTAACATTTTCATATTTTTATAAGGAAAAGGTAAACATCACGAAATATTTTATAAAGTAAAGGAGTTACCATTGTTTAGTTTCTTTAGGTTAAATATTGCCTTTTTCCTTTTTTTTTCATTATTAATTAGATACATTGTTGAAAGAACAATTGCCATAGAATCATCAATCTGTAAGCGGTCCAAATTTAGCAAAAGAAGGAACGATTAATTATCGAAGTTTCCAATTTAAAAGCCGTGTTATTTTCAAAGCACTCAGGTAAATTTGACAGTAGCAACTTCATAGTTAGAAATAAAATCAAAAAGCGAATTCGCGCTAAAAATAAAAACCCATTACTAAATTAGATAATTAGTTTCACTATCGTAATAACAGCACAGAAACTGCTCAACTTATGCAATGGTGCTAACAAAACACAAGAATAGTTCTTTGATTGTTCGATCAGAAAAAGCATTTCCTATCTACATTTCTAGAACTCCATTCACTGAAATGCAGTTTTTGTCAAGTTAAATGTTTCTTTTTACACTGTAATGCATAGACAAGGAGTGAAACTTACGTTCGAAAGAAATTTTCACTTATTTTTTTTATCAAAGCGACTGGATTAATGATCAAGGAAATATTGATTAAAATTCACAAAAAAAAGTTTAAAAATTTTTTTTGAAGTTATCATTTTTGAATATATTTTTATTTAAGGTGCATATCATTTACGTTTAAGGTTTTTATTAATGTATTTAACGAACATTTGAAAAGAGCTAGCGTTAATTAGTAAAATAAGTTAGAACATTGTTAAATCACACAAAACTTCTGATTATTGCAATTACGTAGTGCAATTACGTCTTTTTTTCAATATAGAAGAAGTGAGATTGTTGATGAAAAACATCCAATAAAACTTTTCATAGAAAAGCTCTCTTCTTTTGCGATGAAAAAGGTGTTCCTAGTTACGCGGAAACAAGTGTATGCAGTTTTGTGCGATAAAAAGTTGTTCTATCGTATTTTAGAATTCAAACACTAAGTTACTTATTTATCCCCGAGAGTTAGTTGTTTAAAATCCAATGTTGTAATAAACAAAGTTTGAAGTAGATATTTAGTTAGTTAAGTTAATTATTTGCACTTATTTTTCAATTAATTAACGTAATTTTTCTTACCCAAGTAAAAACACCACTTATTAATGTGAATTCTCTTCAATCTTATTTGAATAGAATCACGTAAAAAACCTTTTTTATAAAGCTACATCACAAGAACGTGTCAAGCCTCAGAAAATGTAATGAAAACTATTTCAGCTAATAGTTAACCCAGAAATATTGCTCTTATATTATCCATCGTATTTAAGCTAGCACTTAACAATTAACTAATATACTTAAAAGTAGCACCTTCCGTCGAAGGGATGACACTCTATTCCCACCAAATTCCAACAGAGAATGTACAAATCCTCATTAGCAAACGAGAAACATATCATAATTTCGCGACAACTGACGCACCGCAGCTGCTGATTTTCCATCTATAACTCTCCCCTCTTCTATTTGTAAATCATCTTTGTTCCTGTGCCGCGGATGACCATGAATTATGGAGTATTTCCCGAAAGCTACTCGCTGCTGCGGCCAATGTCGGCACTTTTGTTTCCCCTAATCACCTGTCAATCTTGATTGTTTTATAAACGTATGTAGGTTTCTAGCTGGGCGGATTTATGCTTTTATCAAATTTTATTTTCCTTTTTAAGGGATAACAGATATTTTAGAAAAACTAATGGATATTGACATTTTAACTTTATAAGAGATAGTATTTTAAATGTAAATAACTGTACGAATTTTATAGAAAAAATATACATGAGGTAGTGAGAAGCAAAGAGATGCAATGGCAAAATTAAAAATTTGAAGATAACCAGTACAAATTGTAGGTGGACCTTTCTTGTGTCTTGGGGCAAGAGATTGGACTAGTAGCTAGGGTAAATGCTGCTGAACAGCATGATTTAGAAAAAAAACTCAATGAAAGCCTACCTACGATCTGATCTTTAAACGCGTTTTACTCGAAACTTTAAATAGTCCACTTGCACCCCTTTGATTCTCTCTGCCTCACACTGTAAAAACGATTCAGAAACGTTCCTGGAAAATAATAGGCAGCTGATGTGCCCAATTTCAACCAGTAACATATCTTACAAAAACCAGGAACGTTTTCCGATAAAAGTCAGTAACCTTTCTGAAATGTTAAGAAATCTCCCCTATTAAAGCTAGTTGTGAACCTTCTAGACAAATTAAATAGGTTTAATTTATTTGATTAGAACCTTCCTGATTTTCAAAGAAAGCTCCAGAAATATTAGAGCAACCACGGCCAAGCTACGCGAAAATGGCAAGCAAGAACCAAGCATTTTCCTTGCCTGCAATTCCTGCCTCGCAAAGCTGTAGCTATCCAGTGACGTATTTGCTCCCATTGGAAGCTTTGGCAATCCAGACAGGCCATAAACAATCTAAAGCCGATACACCTAATAAGCACGCTCCGTCAATATTTAAACTGGTAGCAAAAAATATTTTTCACACCAGTGCAAGGTCTGCATTCGTGCATCTTTTAGGAATTCAGGAAACTTTTTTGCGAAGATACTTGATTTTTTAGGGAAATAGATGAAAACCTCTGAAATCACGAAACGTTACACGGGAATAACCAGTAACGTTTCGGATTTTTTTTACAGTGCATATAAGGTAGTGATAGACAAAGGAATGTCATTGAACATTTTCATGTTTTTAGTAAAACGCGTTAAGAGAAAAGATTCTAGATAGGTTTTTATTGAAAATTTATTCTAAATCGTGTTATTTAGCAGTATATAACACGGGTTACTACACTGTAAAAAAATCGGAAACTTTACTGGTTATTTCCGAGGAACGTTTTGGGGTTTCAGAGGTTTTAACCTATGTCCCCATAAAATCCAGTATCTTCGCCAAAAAGTTTCCTGAATCGCTAAAAGATGCACGAAGGAGGACTTTCCACTGGTGTGAGAACTATTTTTTGCCACCAGTTTAAATATTGACTGATAGTGTTTATTAAGTGTATCGGTTTTAGCTTCAGCACGGCTTGTCCGGATTGACTAAGTTCCCAAAGGGAACAAATAAGTCTCTGGACAGTTGCAGCTTTACGAAGCAAGAATTGCAATGCGGGACTATGCTTGATTCTTGCTTGTAATTTTCGCGTGCTTAGGCCATGGTTGCTCTAATATTTATGGAGCTTCCTTATTAAATCAGGAAAGCTGTATTCAATAACATTAAACCTACTTAATATTTCTAAAAGGATTCTGAGACACGATTGGCTTTAACAGGGGTGATTTTCCAATAATTCAAGAGTTTATTGGTTTCAAGCACAATTTCAGAAAGGTTACTGACTTTTATCAGAAAACGTTCCTGGTTTTTGCAAGATATGTTACTGGCTAAAATTGGGAACATCAGCTGCCTATTATTTTCCAGGAACGTTTCTGAATCTTTTTTACAGTGTAGTACTATCTCTTGCCCCAAGGCAAAGGAGAAGTTCGACTACCATTTGTACTGGTTATATAATAATTTTTAGTTTTGTCACTTACATCCATTTGCTTCTCTTTGCCATATATGTTGTTATATGACTCAAAGTATCCAAGATTGAACTGAAATAAGTGATGTAAAGTACCCAAAATTAAAGAATCAAATCACGAGTATTTTTATGAACATCTTTAAGGTGTGAGTTTAATCATGCTTTGTTATGATTTTACTACGGTTAGCTTTTGAAGATTAAGTTCAGATCATGAATGGAGTGAAAATCACGTTATTTCCCCTTGAAAAATATAATAGTTGTTGTTGCTTCCATTTAAGTATCATCCTTAAAGTTGTTTCACCTCCTCTACAAGGTTTAAACCAACAGGATGTATTTAGATTATAGGTATATTTCCTGTAAACATATATGCTACATTGGGCAATTTCATGGGAAAACAGATAGGTTGTCCCGCCGCGCCGATGACAGCTAATGTATTTCATCGAAAACATTTACTTTTAAAGTGTCTTGAACTAATTTCATCTATCGTCCTTAAAGTTGGATTACTTCCTCTACAGGCTATATTTAGATTCTTGGTCATTTTATTTTAAACACGTAATATTTGACCAATACCAAACATATAACACATGACGATTTCAAGGAAAAATAGACATTATGCCTTGAAATATCTTATTAATGAAAATGTAGGCTTTAATGAATGAAGTTGTATTAAAAAAAATATTTTTCGAAAATATGTGCTTAGGGCCTACATGTTTCTGATGATCAAAAGAATATCAAAATGAACATAGATTCAGAAAGTTAGTGTTAGAAAACTTGAATAACATTTTTCATTATACTTATCTGTTTTAATCGTACTTATATGTCATTAAAAACAGGTTTACTGCTACATCCTAAAAAGAAAAAAAAAACGTAGTTCAATAGGTAAAACTAATATCCTTTAATAAAAAAAAAATATTTCTGGTCTATATCTCAACTAGGTGTAAAGATTTCCCATTTTATTCATTTTAAAGTTTTCCAGCATGTATTCTGAATCAAATATTCCATTTCAGCTACCACAAATATGGTTTGACAGGTTCTTGCAAAAAATATGTTTCACTGCATTCTTTACCTTGATTTTTAGAAGAAGCAATTGTGTTCAAAAATAAAATTTTCTGCTGTTTTTTTTTTCCTTTCACTTTTCGTTGTAGAATTCCGTAAGCACAAAACTCGGTTTCTTATTTTTCAAGAGCTGATAGTTAAACTTGAATTTACAGAAAAGAAAGTTACCGCATTCAGAAATGTGATGTCTGTTATAGCAATGCTCACGATAATAGGACTCAGAAATTATTTACTGCAAATCTTCAGACAATTTTTTGCACATATTTTGAACACGTTTTGAAAACTTTTTGAACTTGTTCTAAAAATTTTTTGAACACGTTTTGAAAACTTTTTGAACACGTTTTGAAAATTTTTTAGAGCACGTTTTGAACACTTTTTGAACACGTTCTGAAAAATTTTTGAACACGTTTGGGACACTTTTGAACACGTTCTGAATGCTTTTTGAACGCGTACTGAAATCTTTTCGGACACTTTTTGAGCACACACACTTGTTCCCTTTTTAGAACACTTATTTTTTTAGGAACTCATTTCAGACTATATTTTGAAAACTGATCCATGTTTCTTTTTAAGAACTTTTAGTAGTCATTTTTGGGGGACACGCTTTTTAGTCTAGTTCATTAACTTGATTTGCGGAGTGCATTCTTGGTAACAACCCTGACTTGACTCCAGTCGATAGCAGAAGGAAGAAAACTCCACATTTCCCCAGCAACTAACCGAAATGTGGTTCAAAGCAGGTATTATACGGGGCATAAAATGTCCATGTGAACGTGGCGACTCAGAACAGATGAAAACCATGTTTCAGTACTTCCTTTTAAAACGGAGCACATTCAAAATGCATTTTAATGCACATTCAGGCAACTGGAACACTTTTCTGAGTTAAAAGGCTTTCACGTCTGTTTCCTTTTCCTACTAAAAATTTGCGGTGGTTCTGCAGAAAATGTCGAGCTATTTTATTTTTCCGCTAACTTAATATTTGAAAAATTAAAAACACCAAATGCTTTCAGCTAATAGTAAGAAAAATCTCAATAACATTTCTTTCCGGACTCAAAATTAATCTAAGCGCTTATCAAAGGAACGTTTTTTATTATTATTATCGTAAAATTGAACCAGTAGATATTCCTGCTCTATGAGACAGCAACTAAAGCGAAGAGGCAAATTATCTTGCAATTTAATTTACCACCCTGTATAGGCTCAGTTAGATACACAAACACAAATATGCCACTTTTTTTTAATACCATGTATTTCTTAAAAAATTTAAAAAATAAGAAATTATCTTTGTTTTTTCAAGAAAAAAAAAGTATTAAGGTTTTCGCCGAAAAGTAGATTTAAATTTAAAATTAGAATTTGCGTTTCGAGAAGTATAAAATTCACACTATGGATAAACTATTTTCTTTTAGGTCATTCCAAAAAAATGCTAATGAAATTGGAAACAAAACAAATGCTTATATTTAAATAACTGTACTCTTTTTACGCGATAAGCAACAAAATTTAGTTCATTTATTTTTAAAAAATGACAAATACTTTTTAATGTGTGCTTACTCATTTTGTTTCTTTTGCTTCGGCGTTATTTCTATAATGACCGAAAATATATATGTGTGTGTGTGTGTGTGTGTGTGTGTGTGTGCGTATATATATATATATATATATATATATATATATATATATATATATATATATATATATATATATATATATATATATATATATATATATATATATATATATATATATATATATATTCTTCCCAAACTACCATCTGGTAAATCGGTATATCCTAATGCCCTTTCCAATAAATGTGAATGAAATGGAAATCCGCATCACATATTTTTCGTTCTATATCCCGAAGGCATTTCATTTTCAGTTTATATTTATTCTCAAGTAGTATCGCTTTTCACAAAATTATTTTTAATTTATACCATCGACGTGGAAGTAACCCCTCTAGCTATTTTGAGAGGTAAATTTGTGAAAGGAAACTGGAACACTTTCAATTCATCAAACTCGGTTTAGGTAATATGTGTATTTCAATTTCCCAGTTTTCAGTGGGTTGGAATGAATTGAGAAATAATCTCACATATTTAACTTTTCCCGTTAATTTTTAGTTTAAATTTTTGCCTTAATAATGAAACAAATCATAAATACACGTTGAAATAATTGAAAAAGTCAATGCATGAACAAGTTTAATAAAATGAAAAGTTTATCTGAGAGCAAAACATTGCCAAGTGATAGTTAAAGAGGTTATTTAGTATTAATCTGTATTTCAGCTTCAAAAAATATCAATGGTGTGTGTCCGATAAGTTTTTAATGTATTGCTTGAATTTCAAAGTTAAACTTTCTTAATTATGTGTTACTATTTTTACTAAGCTATATAAACAAAACAAAAAATATGTATATATACTATGCTCGACTGCAAGCTTACTTGACAATGAAGAAACACGCTGAGCTGAAGCGAAGGAAATAGTTCTTAGCGCTTTGTCCAATATTCGGGTGAAATTACGTTCTTCACTTAAGAAATCGGATTAGTTAGTTTAACCCACGCAAACCTTTTTTTTTTTGTAATAATTTCTGTCAATCGTTAAATATTTTTAATTTTACCAGCGAAGCAGCGCGGAGCATTTTGCCCATTTGAATCAAACGCGCCAACCAATAGCAGTCCTTAGGTGGCTATCTTCTCTTATTCGCGAAGAAGGTAGGGGAGGTAGCTAGTAAGTGTGATGTTTTATCTGTTAACTCGGTTTTTTCTTCCACGCGTCGTGACGTCAATGTCAACTTAAGTTGCAAGCAAACATATGTGTGTATGTATGTTTGTATGTTCCCCATACAATCCACAGTTTACGACCTATCTCGATTGGCAGGGGGCACTTGGGGACCCGGTAAAGAACGCAGAGGGGTTTTCACCGAACGCCCCCCTCCTCCCCCCAGAAAAAACAGAGTATACTGTTAGTAGCGAAAACTACCGTAGGACTAAATATATATAAATTATATATATATATATATATATATATATATATATATATATATATATATATATATATATATATATATATATATATATATATATATATATATATATATATATATATATATATATATATATATATATATATATATATATATATATATATATATATATATATAATCTATATGTAACGGTCTAAAAAACTACACGAGTCATCACCGTGACGGACGTAACTTCAGAATTACGCTCTTCAATGTTGCGTTCGTCACACGTCATATTTTGAAGAAATATTCATTCCTGTTACATTACAAGAAAAATAAGTATTATTCTGCATGAAAAATAAAGTTAATGAATGAAAATAATACATTTACTTTTTTTACAATAATATATATCGAAACTTTAGAGAAATTAAGAGCTGAATTTCATGCAACAAATTTAAAGTTGCAAAAATGATACATTCGTCACATTATAGTAATTTATTTTCAAAGACCAATTTATGTGATTTTTTCTGGGTTTTATTGCTTGAATATATAAAGTTTTATTCTTTCACAAAATTCCTCAAAACTACAAGTAAATGATTATTAGACATTTTAAACTCATGATATGCAACAAAACAGATTCTCTGAATGTTACGTTCGTCGCTATGGAATGACCCAGCTGCTAAGTTGCTATTGCAACGATTTAGAAATCAAAAAGGGTTAAAATAGAACGTCCTATTAATGCATTAAACAATCAATACATTTTCTAAAGGATTTGTTTTAAGTTAAGAACGTATGATCTTCCGAAGAATATATAGCAGCTAAGCTGCTATTACTGCTAGTTTTATTATCTTCAAAACCAAAACCCCCGCCAATAGTACATGACAAATAAAACTGCTCTTAAGCTTTTCATTGAACTTCATCCATTTCTTACTTTTCATACCATTCCGGCGATTCTACAATTTGAAGCTAAGCCAGAAAATTGAAATTCTCAATCCAAGTGCTTCCTTTTTCATTTCTTAATAGCTTTTCTGAACGAAAAGAAATTTCAATTATAAAAAGAATAGTGGGAAGGCGTTATAATTCCTTTTTTGATAGCATATCCTTTTACACCTCGGATTTTAGTGAGAGTTTTCATTATGCATTTAATTTGTTTTCCACAGAATACTTGCAGTTTTCGTTTATTAATGGTTTATATTGCGATTTAATCCATGAGATAAATCTGCACAAATGGCGTGTTTAAATTTTGCGTGTTTCTTTACAAGGATATTTTTTTCCGCTTGGGTTTGCATCATTCTTTTCGAAATTTACTACACAATTTTACTGTTCTAAGAAATTATTAGTGAACACTATTTAAGCATTGTGCAACCCAGAGCGTTTTTACAAAACATTTTACACTCGTTTTACATCTTTTTCTCAGAGTATGTTTTAGATGTTTAATAATTTACTCTTACTCTAAGTATGTATGTTAGTTTTAATCCCCCCCCCCCTCCGCATAAAAAAACTACGCAAAAATATACACATTTTTAGAGTCTTTAACGCTAACGCTACACTAAGACTTCAGCAGAAATCTGCGTAAAACTCTGCGTTCCCAGAATTTAACTCTCACAGCCTTCATCCAGTAGCAACATTTTGTTTCAATATGATTTCAATTTTGCTGATGCCCTCTTTAGAATGAATGAAGAAGGGCTCGTGTCACAAGACTTCTCCTTCCCCCTATTTGTCACGACCACAGGTTGGGAACCGTTGATGTTGAAAATTTAGCTTGAACAAGAGTAACGCAGAAAAGTACTAATTTGCAATGAATATATATCTTATATATATAAAAATCTCGTGTCACGATGTTTGTTCGGGGTAAACTCCAAAACTACTCAACCGATTTTTCTCAAATTTCATATCTATGTGTCATTTGGTCCAACTTAAAAGATAGGAGAGTTTTTATAATTTTTTATTGCAAATTTCATATTAATTATGCAATAATAGTGTGAATTAATTGTTTAGTTCTAGAAATTCTTAATAGATGGCGGTGTAAGTTAATTAATCGATATAACTCTAACATCGTATGACTTACTACTAAAAACACCATGATAAAAAAACTCAGAAATGCTGCTTAGAATTTCCATATAACGTTTCGGGATATTAAAAGTTATTATTTACTTCCTGAGAAAATCAACTATATTTTTCAAAAGGTTTCCTTGAATTGCTACAAATTGCAGATTTCACACCGTTGTGAAAAGTATTTTTCTCCACCAGTATCAAGATTAACTAAACGTATTTAACAGGTGTATCGGTTTCGGAGCGATTACGGTTCGTCCAGATTGACTCAATACCCTATGAGTGCGAAAAGATATCTGGATCACGAAGCTTTGCAAGAGATGCAGAGGAGTTACATTCGAGCTACTTGCTTGAGAGTCTATATTCGCGTTGGCAATGCGTGTATGAATGCTTTGAGAGCTTTCTTAGAAAAGCAGGAAGGTTCCAGGCTGTTATATTAAACCTGCGTTAGGCTTCTCTGAAGGTGCTAGAATCATAACTGCCTTTAACCAAGAAGACTACTGAATTCTTCAAAAATATTCCAGGTTAATTTCAGGAAGGTTAATGAATTTAAGCGGAAAACAATTATTTTCTTTATTTTGTTCCCCAAGAGATTTTTAATATCATTAATTCTTGCAAACATACGTTCGCAACAGAAAAGTGCAGTGACAATTTCATCGTCAGGCATTGCTGCTACTTTTTTTAGATGTTAGACGAACAGCACATTCAGCTTTAAAGTTGCCTATCAGATATTCATAACAAACAAAACGCAATGTGTAACATTAAAGAAAAAAAAAAAAACGTGGTATGGCTGTAGTGTTGCAAGAGAATGAAATTATAATTTGGGATAAGTGTACTATGGCTCATGAGTAAAAGCATTCATTCGAAGCACATCCTAGGATTGTGCAAGATTTGAACGGCAACGATAAACTTTTAGGCGAAATCATCCGAATACTGTCTGGGGACTTCCGGCAGACATTACCAATTATTACGATGAAATCAACGCATGTTTAAAACAATCGTTTTTATAGCGTAATGTCGAGATAATGCGATTGGCCATGAACATGCGAGTATAAACGCAAAATAATCTTATCGCATAAGTATTTTCTAAGCAATTGCTGAGTATTGGAAACGGTGTAATTGAACTGTATCAAAATATACAGTACAACAAAAAATTTATTTTTTTTAAAATCATAATTGCCTCTGTAATCGCGCTGGTTTTGTTGCAGTTTTGTTTTCGGTAAACATTCCCGAACAGACAGGAATATTTGTGGATCGTCAATTGTCGATTGTCAAATACATATCCTGATGCATGTCGCAAATTGTATTTATTGGTCGCAAAAAGACATTGGGAGTTCACACTTTCTAATGCAGGTTTGACATAAGGAGAAACTGTATTCGTCAACTGTATAAAACAATTTTGACGACATACTACTCAACACAATCATTATTTTTTAAGAAGAAACTATATAAGTTTCACGTTTGAAGACGTATTTCATAAAGTTTAAGAAACACACAAATGTTCAAATCCAGATTTTACACCAGAGATGAATATGAAGCTTTAGTTTTAACTGAAGGTTTTTGCGTTTCAATTTCAAATTTGCCACTTAGTTATTATGATATGCCGTCACTTGATAGTTGGTCCACCGACTTAGTTTACACTGATTTGCAACGTACAACAACAGAGCAATGACGCTGTCTTAGCTACAATTATTGCGAATAATGAGCCATTACTGACGGCTGGAAAAAAAAAGTTCCCCATTGATGCTGAACAAGCCTATACATTTGTCGATGAAAACAAAGCAGTAAACATTCCAACTGAATTTTTAAATTCCCTGGATACACCAGGGAATTCGACTACACGATTTCCAGTTGAAAATTGGCTCAACAATTTATTCTTTTTTGCGATTTGAACCCACCTTAATTACGCAACGGTACACGTTTCTTCATCAAAAGTCAACAATTTTGACAGGAAAGTTTAAAGGAGAAATGTTTGTGTTCCCACGTAATCCATTAATAGCGTCATAATTTTCAAACACATTTAAAAGGCATCAATTTTTGATTCGTTTAGCTTTTGCAAAGACCATAAATAGATTTCAAGAACAAACAATGTCTTCTTTCGGTTTGGACTTGAAACATAAATATTTCTGTTATTGGCAACCATATATCGCCTACTCACACGTGAAAAATTTTCATACTTTTCGTATTAGCAAAAGACTGATTAAGCAAGAACATTGTGCACAACTTAGTGCTTATACAGTTTTCAAATAATAGAAACAATAGTTCGAAGTCAATGTTATCTACTTCATTGAAAAAAATTAAATTTTTATATGTTTTTAATTTAGTTAGTGTTTTCGTAAAGAAGTTATTGATTACAAACTATAGAGAAAGCTGAGGTGAATAAAATGTAGTGTAGAATCTAAAAGTTTATGGTGGTTTACACTTAGTTTCTACATTCGGTTATTTTACAACCAGTTTCGATATTTACTATCACTTTCAAGTTATTATTATTTTTTTTTTTTGCGGAAGTCATACTTACAAAATTTACTTATCGTAAGTATAGTGCTTTTTCCATAGAGAATTTAGTTAGTACTTACTGAATTCAATAAGTACTTTCTTCAGCCTGCACTGTAAAAAAAAAAAAAAAAAAAAAATCCGAAACGTTACTGAGTAAAAATTTTCGATACTTGCTTGCAGTTCTGGCTAAGATTTGGCTATGTTTGCATTACTGCTTATGCATGTTCCTAAATAAATCAGAAAGTTGCTAACCTTTTTTTCGTATCCCTTCCTAAGTTTACACTAAAGTTCCAGAAACACGACTAACTTCAAACGGGAAGATCTTCGAATTTTTCAAGATGCTTCCGAGATGATTTCAGGAAGGTTATTAACTTTTATCGGAAAACTTTCCGGGTTTTGGCATGACATGGTACTGGCAGAAATTGGCCACATCAGCTGCCCATAATTTTCAGGAACATTTAGGAATCGTTTTTACATTGAATCACGTCCATTATCAATCTCATATGTCTTAAAATCGGCTATACTATTTAAAGCTCTATTAAAAATATTTATTTTATTCTATCAAATAATGAGTAAAAGTTTATTTTAATCCAACTTCTTTGCCACAGCAACGCGTGGCTGGGTCAGCTAGTCTGTATATATAAAAATCTCGTGTCACGATGTTTGTTCGGGGTAAACTCCGAAACTACTCAACCGATTTTTCTCAAATTTCATATCAATGTGTCATTTGGTCCAACTTAAAAGATAGGATAGTTTTTATAATTTTTTACTGCAAATTTCATATTAATTCTGCAATAATAGTGTGAATTAATTGTTTAGTTCTAAAAATTCTTAATAGATGGCGGTGTAAGTTAATTAATCGATATAACTCTAACATCGTATGACTTACTGCTAAAAACACCATGATAAAAAAAGCTCAGAGATGTTGCTTAGAATTTCCATATAACGTTTTCGGGGTATTACAGGTTATTATTTACTTTCTGAGAAAATCAACTATATTTGTCAAAACGTTTCCTTAAATTGCTACAAATTGCAGATTTCACACCGTTGTGAAAAGTATTTTTCTCCACCAGTATCAAGATTAACTAAACGTATTTAATAGGTGTATTGGTTTCAGAGCGATTACGGTTCGTCCAGCTTGACTCAACACCCAATGAGTGCGAAAAGATATCTGGATCACGAAGCTCTGCAAGAGCTGCAGAGGAATTACATTCGACTTGCTTGAGAGTCTGTCTTCGCGTTGGCAAAGCGTGCATAAATGCTTTGAGAACTTTCTTAGAAAAGCAGGAAGGTTCTAGGCTATTATATAAAACTTGCGTTAGGCTTCGCTGAAGGTGCCAGAATCATAACTGCCTTTAACCAAGAAGACTACTGAATTCTCCAAAAATATTCCAGTTAATTTCAGGAAGGTTAATGAATTTAAGCGGAAAATAAATATTTTCTTTATTTTGTTCCCCAAGAGATTTTTAATATCATTAATTCTTGCAAAGATACGTTCGCAACAGAAAATTGCAGTGACAATTGCATCGTCAGGCATTGCTGCTACAGTTTTCAGATGGTAGACGAACATCACATTCAGCTTTAAAGTTGCCTACTAGATATTCATAACAAACAAAACGCAATGTGTAACATTAAAGAAAAAATAAAAAACGCAGAATGGCTGTAGTGTTGCAAGAGAGTGAAATTATAATTTTCGATAAGTGTACTATAGCTCATGAGTAAAAGCATTCATTCGAAGCACATCATAATATTGTGCAAGATTTGAACGGCAACGATAAACTTTTAGGCGAAATTGTCTGAATACTGTCTGAGGATTTCCGGCAGACATTACCAGTTATTCCGACGTAATCAACGCATGTTTAAAACAATCGTTTTTTTATAGGGTAATGTCGAGATAATGCGATTGACCATGAACATGCGAGTATAAACGCAAAATAATCTAATCCCACAAGTATTTTCTAAGCAATTGCTGGGTATTGGAAACGGTGAAATTGATTTGTATCAAAATATACACTGCCGTTGAGACAAAAAGTAAACTAATTGAGAGTCTATTCCCAGATAAAAAAAATTTTAAATCATAATTGCCTCTGTAATCGCGATTTTTTTGTAGCAGTTTTGTTTTTGGTAAACATTCCCGAACAGACAGGAATATTTGTGGATCGTCAATTGTCGACTGTCAAATACATATCCCGATGTTGTCGCAAATTGTGTTTATTGGTCGCACAAAGTCATTGGGAGTTGACACTTTCTAATGCAGGTTTGACATAAGGAGAAACAGTATTCGTCAACTGTTTAAAACAATTTTGACGACATACTATCCAACACAATCATCATTTTTTAAGGAGAAACTATATAACTTTCCTGTTTGAAGACGTATTGCATCAAGTTTAACAAACACACAAATGTCCAAATCCAGATTTTACACCAGAGATGAACATGAAGCTTTAGTTTTAACTGAAGGTTTTTGCGTTTCAATTTCAAATTTGCCACTTAGTTATTATGATATGCATTTGCTTGATAGTTGGGCCACGGACTTAGTTAACACTGATTTGCAACGTATAACAACAGAGCAATGACGCTGTCTTAGCTACAATTATTGCGAATAATAAGCCATTACTGACGGCTGGAAAAAAAGCTCCCCATTGATGCTGAACAAGCCTATACAGTTGTCGATGAAAACAAAGCAGTAAACATTCCAACTGAATTTTTAAATTCCCTGGATACCCCAGGAATGCGACTACACGATTTCCGGTTGAAAATTGGCTCAACAATTTATTCTTTTTCGCGATTTAAACCCACCTAAATTACGCAACGGTACACGTTTCTTCATCAAAAGTCAACAATTTTGACGAGAAAGTTTAAAGGAGAAATGTTTGTGTTGCCACGTAATCCATTAATAGCGTCATAATTTTCAAACACATTTGAAAGGCTTCAATTTTTGATTCGTTTAGCTTTTGCAAAGACCATAAATAGATCTCAAAAACAAACAATGTCTCCCTTTGGTTTGGACTTGAAACATAAATATTTCTCCCATGAGCAACGATATTTCTCCTACTCACAAATGGAAAGCTATCATACTTTTCGTATTAGCAAAAGACTGGTTAAGCAAGAACATTGTGCACAACTTAGTGATTAGACAGTTTTCAGTTTTCAAATAATAGAAACAATAGTTCGAAGTCAATGTTATCTACTTCATTGAAAAAATTTAACTTTTATATGTTTATAATTTAGTTAGTGTATTTTGTAAAGAAGTTATTGATTACAAACTATAGAGAAAGCAGAGGTGAATAAAATGTAGTGTAGAATCTAAAAGTGTATTTTGATTTACGCTCAGTTTCTATATTCGGTTATTTTACAATCAGTTTCGATATATACTATCACTTTCAAGTTATTTTTGCTTTTTTTTGGCCAAAATCATACTTACAAAATTTACTAAGCGTAAGTATAGTGCTTTTCTATAGAAAATTTAGTTAGTACTTACTGAATTCAGTAAGTACTTTCTTCAGCCTGCAGTGTAAAAAAAAATGCGAAATGTTACTGAGTAAAAATTTTCGATACTTGCTTGCAGTTCTGGCTAAGCTTTGGCTATGTTTGTATTACTGATTATAGAAGTTCCTTAATAAATCAGAAAGGTGCGAAGTTTTTTTTTTTTTTTTTATCCCTTCCTAAGTTTACACTAAAGTTCCAAAAACACGACTAGCTCCAAACGGGAAGATCTTCGAATTTTTCAAGTGGCTTCCGAGATAATTTCAGGAAGGTTATCAATTTTTATTCGTAAAACTTTCCGAGTTTTGGCATGACATGTTACTGGCAGAAATTGACCACATCAGCTGCCCATAATTTTCCAGGAACATTTATGAATCGTTTTTACATTGAATCACGCCCATTATCAGTCTCATATGTTTTAAAATCGGCTATACTATTTTAAGCTCTATTAAAAATATTTATTTGATTCTATGAAAATAATGAGTAAAAGTTTATTTTAATCCAACTTCTTTGCCACAGCAACGCGTGGCTGGGTCAGCTGGTATATATATATATATATACTATATAACTAGTATATATATATATATATACTATATATATATATATATACTATATATATATATACTATATATAAACTTTTACTCATTATTTTCATAGAATCAAATAAATATTTTTAATAGAGCTTAAAATAGTATAGCCGATTTTAAAACATATGAGACTGATAATGGGCGTGATTCAATGTAAAAACGATTCATAAATGTTCCTGGAAAATTATGGGCAGCTGATGTGGTCAATTTCTGCCAGTAACATGTCATGCCAAAACTCGGAAAGTTTTACGAATAAAAATTGATAACCTTCCTGAAATTATCTCGGAAGCCACTTGAAAAATTCGAAGATCTTCCCGTTTGGAGCTAGTCGTGTTTTTGGAACTTTAGTGTAAACTTAGGAAGGGATAAAAAAAAAAAAACTTCGCACCTTTCTGATTTATTAAGGAACTTCTATAATCAGTAATACAAACATAGCCAAAGCTTAGCCAGAACTGCAAGCAAGTATCGAAAATTTTTACTCAGTAACATTTCGCATTTTTTTTTACACTGCAGGCTGAAGAAAGTACTTACTGAATTCAGTAAGTACTAACTAAATTTTCTATAGAAAAGCACTATACTTACGCTTAGTAAATTTTGTAAGTATGATTTTGGCCAAAAAAAAGCAAAAATAACTTGAAAGTGATAGTATATATCGAAACTGATTGTAAAATAACCGAATATAGAAACTGAGCGTAAATCAAAATACACTTTTAGATTCTACACTACATTTTATTCACCTCTGCTTTCTCTATAGTTTGTAATCAATAACTTCTTTACAAAATACACTAACTAAATTATAAACATATAAAAGTTATATTTTTTCAATGAAGTAGATAACATTGACTTCGAACTATTGTTTCTATTATTTGAAAACTGAAAACTGTCTAATCACTAAGTTGTGCACAATGTTCTTGCTTAACCAGTCTTTTGCTAATACGAAAAGTATGATAGCTTTCCATTTGTGAGTAGGCGAAATATCGTTGCTCATGGGAGAAATATTTATGATTCAAGTCCAAACCAAAGGGAGACATTGTTTGTTTTTGAGATCTATTTATGGTCTTTGCAAAAGCTAAACGAATCAAAAATTGAAGCCTTTCAAATGTGTTTGAAAATTATGACGCTATTAATGGATTACGTGGCAACACAAACATTTCTCCTTTAAACTTTCTCGTCAAAATTGTTGACTTTTGATGAAGAAACGTGTACCGTTGCGTAATTTAGGTGGGTTTAAATCGCGAAAAAGAATAAATTGTTGAGCCAATTTTCAACCGGAAATCGTGTAGTCGCGTTCCTGGGGTATCCAGGGAATTTAAAAATTCAGTTGGAATGTTTACTGCTTTGTTTTCATCGACAACTGTATAGGCTTGTTCAGCATCAATGGGGAGCTTTTTTTCCAGCCGTCAGTAATGGCTTATTATTCGCAATAATTGTAGCTAAGACAGCGTCATTGCTCTGTTGTTATACGTTGCAAATCAGTGTTAACTAAGTCCGTGGCCCAACTATCAAGCAAACGCATATCATAATAACTAAGTGGCAAATTTGAAATTGAAACGCAAAAACCTTCAGTTAAAACTAAAGCTTCATGTTCATCTCTGGTGTAAAATCTGGATTTGGACATTTGTGTGTTTGTTAAACTTGATGCAATACGTCTTCAAACGTGAAAGTTATATAGTTTCTCCTTAAAAAATGATGATTGTGTTGGATAGTATGTCGTCAAAATTGTTTTAAACAGTTGACGAATACTGTTTCTCCTTATGTCAAACCTGCATTAGAAAGTGTCAACTCCCAATGACTTTGTGCGACCAATAAACACAATTTGCGACAACATCGGGATATGTATTTGACAGTCGACAATTGACGATCCACAAATATTCCTGTCTGTTCGGGAATGTTTACCGAAAACAAAACTGCTACAAAAAAATCGCGATTACAGAGGCAATTATGATTTAAAATTTTTTTTATCTGGGAATAGACTCTCAATTAGTTTACTTTTTGTCTCAACGGCAGTGTATATTTTGATACAAATCAATTTCACCGTTTCCAATACCCAGCAATTGCTTAGAAAATACTTGTGGGATTAGATTATTTTGCGTTTATACTCGCATGTTCATGGTCAATCGCATTATCTCGACATTACCCTATAAAAACGATTGTTTTAAACATGCGTTGATTACGTCGGAATAACTGGTAATGTCTGCCGGAAATCCTCAGACAGTATTCAGACAATTTCGCCTAAAAGTTTATCGTTGCCGTTCAAATCTTGCACAATATTATGATGTGCTTCGAATGAATGCTTTTACTCATGAGCTATAGTACACTTATCGAAAATTATAATTTCACTCTCTTGCAACACTACAGCCATTCTGCGTTTTTTATTTTTTCTTTAATGTTACACATTGCGTTTTGTTTGTTATGAATATCTAGTAGGCAACTTTAAAGCTGAATGTGATGTTCGTCTACCATCTGAAAACTGTAGCAGCAATGCCTGACGATGCAATTGTCACTGCAATTTTCTGTTGCGAACGTATCTTTGCAAGAATTAATGATATTAAAAATCTCTTGGGGAACAAAATAAAGAAAATATTTATTTTCCGCTTAAATTCATTAACCTTCCTGAAATTAACTGGAATATTTTTGGAGAATTCAGTAGTCTTCTTGGTTAAAGGCAGTTATGATTCTGGCACCTTCAGCGAAGCCTAACGCAAGTTTTATATAATAGCCTAGAACCTTCCTGCTTTTCTAAGAAAGTTCTCAAAGCATTTATGCACGCTTTGCCAACGCGAAGACAGACTCTCAAGCAAGTCGAATGTAATTCCTCTGCAGCTCTTGCAGAGCTTCGTGATCCAGATATCTTTTCGCACTCATTGGGTGTTGAGTCAAGCTGGACGAACCGTAATCGCTCTGAAACCAATACACCTATTAAATACGTTTAGTTAATCTTGATACTGGTGGAGAAAAATACTTTTCACAACGGTGTGAAATCTGCAATTTGTAGCAATTTAAGGAAACGTTTTGACAAATATAGTTGATTTTCTCAGGAAGTGAATAATAACCTGTAATATCCGAAAACGTTATATAGAAATTCTAAGCAACATTTCTGAGTTTTTTTATCATGGTGTTTTTAGCAGTAAATCATACGATGTTACAGTTATATCGATTAGTTAACTTACACCGCCATCTATTAAGAATTTTTAGAACTAAACAATTAATTCACACTATTATTGCATAATTAATATGAAATTTGCAATAAAAAATTATAAAAACTATCCTATCTTTTAAGTTGGACCAAATGACGCATAGGTATGAAGTTTGATAAAAATCGGTTGAGTAGTTTCGGAGTTTACCCCGAACAAACATCGTGACACGAGATTTTTATATATATAGAATATATTATATATATATATATATATATATATATATATATATATATATATATATATATATATATATATATATATATATATATATATAAAAAAACACAAAAAAAATTTTTTTTCGGCGCATGCAATTTTTTTTTTCCGGCTGGAAACAAGTACTTTTAAATACACGAAACTTTGCTAAACACTTTTTAATCCTCAGTGAGATAAAAATGCCTCACCTTACGTTGAATCTGCCCTACCATAGGCAGATAAGACCAACAAATACTGTTCAAATATTGTATTCATTTGATTTTCAGTTAATGTAATGTAAACTTTTATATTTCCGTGTTCCGGTTTCATTAAGTTTTTAGAAATACTTCTCTGATTAAAAACAACTTTTTCTCTTTTTGGTTTTTGAAATTAAATTTTTAGATACGATTCACGACTAAGCACATTTTACCTACCACCTACTAATCTACCAAAAAAAAAAAAAAAAAAAAAAACGACCATGTTACACATAGAAACTTTAAACATAGAGACATCAGGTTTGGTCCTTGAGGGTTGAAAAAAAACTGATAATTACACTGTAAAAAAAATCCGAAACGTTACTGGTTATTTCCGTGGAACGTTTCGGAATTTCTGAGGTTTTCACCTATTTCCCCAAAAGATCAAGTATCTTCGCAAAAAAAATTCCTGAATTCCTAAAACATGCACGAATGCAGACCTTGCACTGGTGTGAAAAATATTTTTTGCTACCAGTTTAAATATTGACTGAGCGTGTTTATTAAGTGTATCGGCTTTGGATTGGCTACGGCCCGTCCGGATTGACTAAGCTCCCAATGGGAGCAAAGAAGTCGCTGGATAGCTACAGCCCTGCGAGGCAGGAATTGCAGGCAAGGAATGTTCTTGCTTGCGATTTTCGCGTAGCTTTGGCCATGGTAGCTCTAATACTTCTGGAAGTGTCTAATCAAGTAAAGTAAACCTATTTAAGGTTCATGACTGGCTGTAACAGGGGAGATTTTTCCTAATATTTCAGAAAGGTTACTGACTTTTATCGGAAAACGTTCCTGGTTTTTGTAAAATATGTTATTGGTTGAAATTGGGCACATCAGCTGCCTATTATTTTCCAGGAACGTTTCTGAATCGTTTTTACAGTGTGAATTGATAAAAGATAAACAAATGAAGACTTCTCACTAGTAAGAAAAATTATTTTTTGCTACTAGTTTAAAGGTTGACTGAGGGTGCTTATTAAGGATATAGACTTTAGTTTAATTACGGCCCGTCAAAATTGACTAAGCTACCAATTGTAGCAAATAAGTCACTGGCTGGCTGCAGCTTTGCTCGGAAGGAATTGCAGGGTAGGAAGATGTTTGGTTCTTGCTTGCAATTCCTCGTGTAGCTTTGGCTATGGTTGCTCTAATGTTTCTGAAGCTTTCTTGGTAAACCAAGAAGGTTCTAATCAAATACTTAAACCTGTTCAATTTTTGTACAAGGTTCATGAATAGCTTTAACAGGGGAGATTTCCCACTATTTCAGGAAAGCTACTCAATTGTATTGGAAAACGTTCCTGGTTTTTGTAAGATATGTTACTGGTTGAAATTGGGCACATTAGCTGCCTATTATTTTCCAGGAACGTTTCGGAATCGTTTTTACAGTCTATTTGTATTAAACGTTATATACATTGTGTTTTGATTATTTACTGTCTTGTAAGTTAAAAAACAATCCTATTAAAAGTAATTTCTGCAAAATAAAAAATACTTAAATTAAAAAGAAATACTTATAATCAATGATTAGATTGCATGTTTACCATTGAACTTAGAAATGTGCAACAGGTAAACAAAACCGTTTTATGACAGTTGTTTAAATAACCAATTGGTTGCTTAAAACAGACTCAGTTCAAAAAAATCCATTTACGTCGAATTTCAACGAAAAACTCTTTACAGAGAGACTTTTTTTTTTTTTGTTTTACTTGTAGAATGACTGTTTATTTTATTAATGCATTTATTTGGAGAGTTTTCAAGAAAAAAATAACCAAACTAAAAATGTCCCTGCCCTCTCATATTTATGTTTTTAGTAAAAACTTGAATAATATCACCCTAATATTTTTCTAGGGTTCAAAATAACGTTGGTTTTTGGGAAATTAGTCTTCTTATTTTATCCATGGAAAGAAAAAAATAAGATCAATTTTGACCAAGAAAAATCATTACGCGTAGATCACACTGACAAAAACTGTCAACTCAAGTAGCACCTAGGGTTTTTATCTGTTCAATATTTATTAAGTGCTGTTGAATATATTTATAATGTGATAACTAAGAGTTTATTTGGATTTTAAATGTGATTTACTTACAGTTTCATGCAATAACAAATAGATGGCACCACATTTTCGTTCAAATAATGAATCTTTCATAGGAAAGGGCAGGGAAACAATCTTAAAAGGTTTAGTAAAATCTTAAGGAAAGTAGAAAATAAAATCTTGAAGAGAAATTTAGTGCATATGTATATTTTTATTCATTATTCTGAAAGTTTTCACGCAATTATAAAGCGCTTTTTTTTAATTTGTTTAATGTATAAATTACGTGTTGTATTATTTCATTAAGAAAAAACATAATTTATTCTTAAAAAAACAAGTGCAAAAATACATGAATTTTTTAAAAACACCAATCAAGTTATGTCTTAAAAAATAGATGAAAGTTGAATTTAAAAAATACGAGTAGTCTTCAGTCGGATCAAGTAAATCAAAAAAATCATGAAAGGTACCTTTTTTTCTATTGGTCATTTTGCAAATCTAGCACTGTTTTTTTCAAAAGTGGTTATCGTTATTTTTTTAGCTTCCAGTTAATGAGAAATTCTAAGTCAGTATAAAAGTTATTACTTTGGAATATAGTCTGTTTTTCTTTAAACGTGGAGAAAAATTGAATATAGAGACTAACTTTGAACTATTATTTATATCCCAAGTTGTCTTGAATACATGCAAAGTGCCTAAATATGTAGCAGCTTCATTTCGTTTCTATTTTTTTTTCACTTTATGGCGCGACGAAAATTTAGCGCTTCCTTCTTATTTTTTTCTTGCAGTTCTTTTTGAAATAAAAATTAATCTTAATAAAAAAATATGTAATATAGAAACAAATGATTATTTATATAGTAAATAGAATATATAAAAACTGCCTGTCTCTTCTAAATATCATACCGGTTACAATATCAATCTTTCAACTAAGTTTACTAAACCATATGCAGTTCTGTACCTTTTTTTTCTTTTTGATGCAAAATAAATTTCTTCAAATAGTTTTATAATTACCAAAAAAAAATTTTTAACCAAAAAAAAAAGTTAATTAATACGTTGCGGATAGTTGTAACATACGTTTTTAAAAGTGATTTTTTCTTAAATGCAGATGTTTGCTCTTAACACTGGCGAAATGTATACGTTCCATCTGGTTTAGCATGCTTACTGTCATCTGTAACCACATTGCATTTTCATTACATTATTACAAGTTTGTAAAAATAAGCATATTATTGCTTTTAAAAATTCACAGTGGCTAATAAAAAATGTAAGTATGTTTCTCTCAATAAAATATGCAAGAAAATCATGCAGTAACTTCCAGAAGGTTCATTTTATTTTCCTTTATTTAATTATGTACTTATTGATTATTCATTTTTAATTTTGAGTAGTACATCTTTTTTAAATTAAGATTAAAAAGTTACATTTGAAGATAACATAAATGAAGTTCTAACGTAATTAATTTGTACAATATCCTTGTACAAAATTATTTTTTACAATGCTTAACAGAATCAAAAATCATTCTTAGTGAAATGCAGTATGTTTTAAATTTCAGAGACCGCCGTATTTTTAACAGATTGCCGTTAGATGGCAGCACTAATCATAATTTTATATCGCTTTTTCTAAATTTTGCCAACTTAATTCTTAACTGATTCGACTAAATTCACATAAGATCCAGGTCTCATCAAAAAAAAACCTTCATTTTTTTTTCTTTACAACGACTAAAAGTTCACGGAAATCTGAGACAGATAATTTTGGAACATAATACACTTTTTTGAAATACATAAGTAAAAAAAAATCAAATTTTTGAAATGACTTGCAAAAAAAAGAGGGGAGCTAATTAAATATTATTTTGATGACTTTTCATCTGCATTGTAACGTCTCTCTGCGTATGTAAATTGTATATTTTGTTCTTCAAAGCATCCTTTAAAATTTGTCAACTGCCAGCATTATATCACACTTGCAAATAAAAAAATGCACTGCCACAATGTCTTTTAGAAAAAGGATTAGGGATCAGATGTAAGATTATTCTGAATGTCTACCGTCATTTTAATATCAAGCTTTATATAAAATGAATAAGTAAGTTATAAATTCTGCTGGCATGAGGACTTAAAGAAAGATAGGGAGGGGGGGGGGCAGAGAAAATGAAAGATTACTCTGAAGAATTCTCTACTGCATTGTAATGTCCTTCTCCTTATATGAATTGAGTATGTTTGCCAACTTTCATCATTATCTCTTTTGGGTGCGTTATTCTTGTCAACATTCTTAGGAATTATTTCTATGACATGTAATGGGGGGGGGGGGGGGTATGGATGATGTTGTTTCGAAGTTGAAGTTGTAGTGAAATAGCAGAGACTCTGAACGATTAATTTGTTAGCTTTTTAAGGACAATAGACCCTGAAGTAGAAGATTAAAAATTGCTATTTTCGAAAAAAAGAAATTGAAAAGAAAAAAGCATATTTTTTAAACGATCTATATATTTTTTTCTTTGCTAATTAGGAACGAAAAACCTTTGTTAATGTTGGGATTGTAAAAAACATCATTTATGAATTATTTTTATTCGATAGCTGCCTGAAAAAGTTACCGTAGCGACTAGTTACTTCACAACAAGATTTTTTCTGAAGACATGATACTCTGAAGTTTCCTATAATATCTGGAAATCATTTTTATATGGATCCAAAAATGCTTCCGTGTGCCTAAGATTTTCCAGTTTTTCTTGATGCCTAATCTACTTTAAAATGAACATGAAATTAGGGGGCGTACATACCTCATAATGATTATTAAGGGGTTACATACTACGAACCGAAACTTTGCTCAGTGAAGTAATATTTGACAAAAATGGAAAACAGCATTAACATAAGTGATGACTGCCAGTAATTCTTGTAAAATTCAAAATCAAATTTCAGCGATAAGCAGGGCTGCATAAACAGTCACAAAGAAAAAAAAACACCAAGTAATGAATGCTTGCTACGTGGAGATTCGGAAACATAAACATTTTAAAATTTAAAATTAATATTTTTCGCAATCGGTATCTTATACTATAAGAACATGTCTTACAAGTTGGCATCCTAAGCTATAAATATTTTTCAGTTTTCGACATTAATTCACAACTTTATTTTGTTTTCTTGACGTATTTATTTTCTATTTTCTTAATTCGGAATGTTTCTCTAATAAATAAAGGGTATTTAATTAAACAAAAGTATCACTCGGAAGAAATGTTTCCTTTTACATATAATTTGTTTAAAAATTAGAATGACGCATTGAAAAATTTCCACTACATTTTGAAAACATGTCCGAAACCCCCTTTATCAGAAACAGTGTTTCAATTGCTAGGTTCCAGATATGCTCCATTACAGTGAAAGCGCACCAATGTTTCGCGCTCAGAATGTTAGCAAAACTTCATCTTGAAAACACATTTGAGAACAGATTGGGTTCACATTCCAGAGCGGATTGCTAAAATCAGAGCATATAAGTACTGCGAAAAGTCATAAACCGTCTTGTAAAAGAAGGGTCAGGAGTCATTGTTCTTATAAGTGTTCGAAAGAATTAAAAAGAAATGCTTCGTAAATTCTTAACAAAGCGTTCACTGTAAACACGATTTAGGAACGTTCCTGGGAAATAATGGGCAGCTGATATGCCCAATTTCTGCCAGTAACATATCTTGCAAAAACCAGGAATGTTTTTCGTTGAAATTCAGTAACCATCCTGAAATTATCCTAGAAACTTCCTAAAATATTCAGAAATATTCCCGTTAAAAGCCAGTCGTGTCTCTGAAAAATTCGAGTAAACTTAAGAAGGTATAATATAATAGCTCGGCATCTTCCTGGTTCATCAAGGAAGTTCCAAGAGCATCATTGCAAACTTGGCCAAAGCTTAGCAAGAATTGCTGACAAGTAACGAAAATTTTACTCGCCTGCAATGCTTGCAAAGCAACGTAGTCCATACTTATTCGCTCCCTGTGGGAGCTTAGTTAGCATGGACAGGCCGTGCCTGAGCTGAAGCCGATGCACTTTATAAATACGTTCAGTTATTCTTTAAACTGGGAACTAAAAATATTTTCACTACGGTGAAAAGTCTGCATTCGTGCGACTTGTAGCAATTCAGGAAACTTTTTGACAATGATACTTTTTTTTCCAGGAAGTGGATAAAAACCATTGAAATCACGAAACGTAACATGGAAATATCCAGTAACGTTTCGGAATTTTTTTACAGTGTTGGAGTGTTCGCGTTCAAAACGTATCTGGAGATTTGCAGTGTAATCACAAAAAGTTGGTAGGAAATATTTTTTTTTTTGGTAAATTTCGTCTTAGAATTTGGCAATCTTTTGTATTTTTCATTATATTTTTGCAGCAATAAGCACTTAAATACACTAACTAAACTATTCTCACTTATGTCAAAATAAAGATGTGTTTTCGTTAAATTGTCAATTAAACGCGTATGGGTACATTTATTTGTCGCAAC